>NC_069502.1:234741947-234954447 GCF_027579735.1 Bombina bombina
AGTACTATATCCTGATTTCAACATTAGCAATTAAAAAGTTTGGCTTAAAGCCTAACAACAGATCAAAGCCCTAACATGTTTCGCCACCATCGTGGCTTTCTCAAAGGGTACGGCACGGCGTTTGGCATGGTCTCTTATAGACTCTGGTCCAACCCTTTGTGGTGACGTAACATCCTATCAGATTCATTGTGTTTTGTGAACCAATTGGAATGGTTCTAACATTATGACCAACCAGTAGCTTTGTGCTGATTGGCTCAATATCGATGTCATTGATTTGGAGGGTGTCAGAATGTTATTCTAATCTGGATGTTTCTTCTATGCATTTGTATAGAATTTTCTGACTTCATTTCTATTACAGAAAGTATAGCCCATTGATTAGTTCGATCATTTGTCTGATTACACTTAAAACATTCATATGAATCTTAGAGTGTGGCATATATATGTATATTTCTAGTGATATATAATATTTCAAGTATTCTATCATCACTATATAGATGTTATACTCATGGGTCATATGTTATCTCAAGATATGCTGTTAAGTTAAGTAGTCATTCTTGTTACTTATAATTAATAAGTGGAGAGTACTATGCAAGCCATTTGGATATTAGATTCTTAATAACCGGTATTTTTATTATTACAAGGATCATAGAAGATAATGGATATTTAAGTGAAAACATAAATAAACACTAATAGATAGTAATTTCGTCAGGATCTTACTAAGGAATAATTTCATAGAGTTCGTATTAACCAACATTTTATTAATGTAGTTGTTATTAGTGTAAAATGTACTCTTAATTCAACATTTTTATATATTTGTGGAGGTACCCTATAGATATAGTGGAAATTGTGTTGTTGTGAATAAATCGTGCTGTTGTTACAAGTGAAATGAAATAAAAATAAATAAAATATAAAAATTAAAAAATTAAAAAATATATGATAAATAGAGAATAAAAAATAAAAATAAAAATAAAAGGTGGACTAGTGAGAGAGGTGAAACATAGATTTGAGATGCTTGTGGATGTATTCCTAGTGATATACTGGGTTAATAAAGAAAAAATTATTATTCGTATATTAATGCGTCTACTTCTTACTTGTGATGCCGATTATACATATATTAACAAAATTACCCTGGGGAGGGAAATAGGTGAGAGGAAAAAGTATGTGATATGCACTCATAATGCATATGATAGGTGATGTATAGGTGGACTAGTGTGGCTTCAGAGTGTAACTTTAGGATCCTCTACTTCTTTTAATATCATTTTGATGCTTTGTATGACTTCAGAGTATAACTTTAGGATCCTCTACTTCTTTTAATGTCATTTTAATGCTTTGTGTTATTATTCAGCACATCTAAATTTCATTCTTCAATTTGTCCTTTTAGAGACCTCTTGCTTGCGTTTTCTCATATTGTGATTAGTTTTTCTAAAATATATTCTCAATGGGAATAACTTTATACTTCCTGCTTTAGATAAGATGTCTTTATAAGTATGACACATAGTTGTTATGCTCATTTAACCCATTGGGTGTAATTGAATTTAATAGGTAAATCCATCTACTTTCATACTGTAGTAATGATTTCTCTTTATCTCCTCCACGTATGCCCAGGTTTATTTTCTGCACTCCATAACATTGCAGGCAATTAGTTTTGCCTTGATGATATTTATAGAAGTGTTGAGCTACTGATGTGATGGTTTTTCTTTTTTGTAGATCTTTCGCTGCATTCCTTATGTTTCGTACGTGTTCCTGTAATCGTGTATGTAATTTGCGTGTTGTCATGCCAACATAGTTTTTTGGGCAATTGCAGCTCAGAACATATACTACTCCAGTAGTGTTACAATTGATGAAGGATTTGATATTGTGTACTTTATTGAACCTATCCTTAATTGTAGTGGTCTTTTTCAGGAACTTGCAGCTTGTACATGATCCACATGAATATGAACCGTTTGGTATAGTGCCTTTTTTGGTCCTTTGTTTTTGCGTGAAGTGGCTCGGACTAATCAAGTCTTTTAAGTTCTTAGGTCTCCTGTAGCTGACCTCAATTTTGGGTCCTATTATGGGTTCCAATATCTTATCAGCTTGTAAGATATGCCAGTGTTTTTTGATTATTTTAATTACTTCCTGGCTCTGTGCATTGTAAGTTAATACTAGTCTTGTCTTTCCATCACTCTGTTTGGATTTCGGTTTTAGCAGGTCTTGTCGGTTGGTTCTTTTAGCTCTGTATTTGGCTTTCTTTATGGATGAACGACTGTACCCCCTCTGGCTGAGACGAGCAGCTACTTCTGATGCTCTTTTTTTATATAATTCATCTTCTGAACAATTTCTCTTTGTTCTCAGGAATTCCCCTACCGGTAGAGATTTAATTGTACATGGAGCATGAGCACTTGTGCTGAATAGTAACGTGTTAGTAGCTGTCTTTTTTCTGAATAGATCGGTACCCAACATTTCGTTGGTTTTCTTGAATAATCTTAGGTCCAAAAATGTGATTTCCTCTTGACTGCATTCATATGTCAGTTAGATATTAAGGTTATTGTTGTTCAAGGTAGTGAGGAATTTGTCAAGTTTATCTTTGGGTCCTTCCCAGATCATCAGGATATCGTCTATGTATCTCAGCCAGAGGGGGATGTGTTGTGTGAATTCATCATTTTCTGTTGTGAAGACTGTATGATGTTCCCACCAACCTAAAAATAGGTTGGCATAAGTTGGTGCACAGGCAGTTCCCATTGCTGTCCCTCTACACTGCAAGTAGAATTGGTTGTTAAAGACGAAGTAGTTTTTCTTCAGTACAAATTCCAATAATTTTATGACAAATTCATTATGGCTTGAGTCTTCTTCATTAGTCATATTGAGGTAATATTGTACTGCTTCAAGTCCCAGGTCATGCTTAATGCTAGTGTAGAGGGCTTCCACATCGGCAGTAACTAGCCAAGTGGTGGGTCCTATTTGGATATCTTGGAGTTGTTGTAACGTTTCCATAGTGTCCTTAATGAACGATGGTATTTGAGTAAGAAATTCCCTCAATCTTATGTCAATGTATTGACTTGCCTTCTCTGTGAGGTTTTCGTTACCAGACACTATGGGGCGTCCGGGTGGGTGTTTTTGGTCTTTATGTACCTTAGGGATCAGGTAAAAGGTAGCTACCTTAGGGTGATTGACCGTTAGAAATCTTTTTTCTTTATTACTGATGATATTACTGGTCCTGGCATTAGCTATCATATCATTGTATTGAGTATGAAACTGTTCAGTGGGATTACTCCACAGTTTTCGATAGCAGGTCTGATCTGATAGTTGTTTATTGGCTTCTTTAAGGTATTGGTCGGTTGGCCAAATTACAATATTTCCACCTTTGTCAGCTTTGCGTATGATGACATCGTTCCAGTCTTGAATTTCTGAAAGAGCTTTTTTCTCTTGTCTTGTTAAATTAGTTGGAGGAGGTTTCACTGTCAATTCAGATATTTCTTTACACACTATATTATTGAATATCTGTATGCTCGGACTTTTGGAAGAAGGTGGTATATATTTAGATTTGGTTGTCAAATTCTTTCTCCAATTTTGTGATGGACTTTCTTCATTTTCACTCAAGAGATCTTCCATATCCTGAAGTAGTAGTAGTTCTTCTACTGTCCAATTAGATTCTAGTCCTTCATCTTTTTGATTTTGAATATCCAAATATTGTCTTCTTAAAAGTAACTTTCTTAGATATAATTGTATATCTTTCACATTTTCAAATTTGTCCATAGAGACACTGGGGCAGAATGACATGCCCTTTGATAGTAATGAGATGTGATCTTCAGAGAGCATTTTTTTGGATAAATTTAAGACTTTCATTGTTTCATTTTTATCTTCGAGAAGGGGCTGGGGCTTCTTTTGTAAGGTTTGTTCCCCTGTCTTGTTTCTCGTACACTTCGTGTTCTGGTTGCTTTTTTGTTGGCCCCCCTACCTCTTCTGGTGGATCTGAATTTAAAGTTACATCTCCATCTAAAAAATTCTTCCTCTTTCTTCCATCGGTCTGGATTTGCATTTGATTAGATGAGACAGGATTAGGAGGTTCATCACTAGGGTTATCAGAGTCCTCGCCCTCAGTTTTGGTATCGCTTTGAATAATGGTTATCCTTTGGCGATTGGAAGAGTTCCCAGTATTGAATTTCTTCTTCCATCTATACACTCTGTTATTCTGAAAGTCTTCAATATCTCTATTTAGTTTCCCCATTTTGGTTTGCCTAATCTCTGCCTCGTATCTGTCTAATTCTTTTTGGTATTTTTTATACGCATTCTCAAACTCTTTCATCGTTTCATATTGTTTCAATTGTGTGTTCTGAGTTTTAATTAATTCCTCCAGTCTATCATACTCGGCGATGTCGTGCTTTATTAATATGCTCATTAGTTTATTTGAGCATTCAGATACTGCCGTTTCCCATTCTACAGTCAACTCCGGTTGTTTAAATTCAAAGGCAGGAAATAATTGTATCCTCAGACCCCTAGGTATTAAGTTCTTTTCGATATACTTGTCGAAAAAGTGATGGTTCCACCACACTTTATCTTGTTTAAAAAGATTTTTGTGCAGTTCCCGTAATAGTGAATCTAATCTGTCAGTAGTAGGTTCAGTATTGTGTGACAAAGGTTCATTAAATACTTCTTGAAAATCTGTAAGACGTTTATTGATTCTATCTTGTTCTAATTTATTATGAAGCTTATCAGGGTTCCAAATGTTGCCAATCCACACGCCAAAAATGTTGTCAATATAGCGCCACCAGGTTGTGCCAAATGACAAAAATAAACGATTATTATAAACAAAATATTCCTCAAACATATTCATGTAAATATTGGCATATGTAGGGGTGACATTGGAACCCATAGCTGCACCTTGGAGCTGAAGATATCTATCCTCAAAAAGAAAATAATTACATCTCAATACAATGTTCAATAACTGCAGAATAAATTCTGTCTGTGTAGGAGTGTATTTATACGACTTACTCAACATTTTACCCACAGCTCCAATACCAGCTTCATGTGTGATAGCAGTTTATAAGGAAGTATCATCTAGACTGAAGAGAATTCTCCTATTGTTCTCAAGTTGCAAATCTTGTAGTTATACTAGATCTCTAATATAAGAGCTTGACAGAACAAATGGTTCTAAGTACGTTATCAAGATAAATGGAGACTTTAGATAGTACTGAGCCCATACCCGCAACAATAATGTGACCAGGTGGGGTTTTTGGATTTTTTTGTATACATCACAGGGGTAATATTCTTAGAATCCAAAATAAATTTCTTTATATCATTATTGATAATTCCATTTGTACATGCATAGTTAACACATGATGCAATCTCTTTTTTCACTTCAAAAATGGGATTACCAGATAATGGTTTATATACCTCCACATCAGATAATTGTGACATGATTTCATGAGCATAGTACTCCCTATCAAGCAAAACAATAGCGCCTCCCTTATCAGCCCCCTTCACCACTAATTGTTTATTTTTTTGTAAACTGCCCAAAGCAGATTGCAGGAAACTGGAAGTGTTACCACCTGATCTTCCGGCTGGATCCCTGGTCCACCGGTAAATAGTTTCGGATGCATAGTCACTCTCATCCCGAGATAATTTTTTCTTTTTGCGCTCTTGTATTTCCTTCTTTAGGGCATCGATCTGTGTATCCAGGTAAGTAATCAGTGTGTCCATTTCAGCAGCAGGTAAGTTATCGGATAACTCCCTTTCATTTACTCAATCTGAGTGCTCTTTTCAATCTCCTTCTGTAGGTATTCAACGGTTAGCACCATAATGTCAAAGCTGCATTTATTGAGATTCATTTCAAATTTTTGACAGTAATCACTGTTATCTCTCATCAGGGTAGGACGTGCATTCATGTGTAAGCCCCTTGGCATTCGTTTGACCCTGTGGTATTCTGCCAAAGTCACTGCATGAAGTTCAAATGCAGCATGTTTTTTCCTCAAATATGCCAGCTTTTTGCTTACCACCTGTGAGGGTGAATAAGGAACTAGACTGGTCTATATTTTTGTAGTAAATACATACTGTGAAAGAGATGTAATTTTTTGCAGTAGGATATATTGTGAAAGAAAGTTACTTTATAAATAGTTGAATATAATATACATTGTATTTAGTGACTATGTGTAAACTTACTGTGAAACAAATTGAGCATTATGGTAGTTTTATACATAACATGACCACTAGATGGAGGTGTGATGAATAGGTAGATTGTGTACAGGTAACTTGAGTTTGGGGGTGTGGTCTACATAGGTATTTAAAGATGAGGTCAGTGCCTGTTTAACCATACATGACTAAGGACATCTGTCCGAAAAGTTGATTTGCAGTCTGGCTCAATAAAGTACTTGTAATACTTTGAACCTTGGTGGTGCGGCTATTTTCTGGATTTGCTGCTATTTACAGGTATAGATATATACAGATATACAGTATATAGAAATATCTATTTATAAATACTTAGAACATATTCTGCTATGTGCTGAACATTGGAATGTGAAAGATTTACAGTAAATACATTGTTAAAACCACTATTAAACATGAATATTGCATAAATATGTTTTTCATGTTTTCATCTACTTAAAGGGACAGTCAACACCAGAATTTTTGTTGTTTAAAAAGATAGATAATCCCTTTATTACCCATTCCCCAGTTTTGCATAACCGGATAACCCACACTGTTATATTAATACACTTTTTACTTCTGTGACTAACTTGTATCTAAGCATCTTCTGACCACCCCTAATCACATGACTTTTAGTTATTATCTATTGACTTGCATTTTACCCAATTAGTGCAGTGTCTGCCACTAGCCACGCGCGTGATCACAATGTTATCTATGTGGCTTACATGAGCTAGCTCTCCCCTGCTGTGAAAAGCAAATAAAAAAGAGGAGGACTTCAAGGGCTTAGAAATTATCATATGAGCCTTCCTAGGTTTGCTTTCAACTAAGATTACCAAGAGAACAAAACTAAATTGTTGATAAAAGTAAATTGAAAAGCTGTTTAAAATTGCATGCCCTATTTGAAAAATGAAAGTTTTTTTTGGACTTGACTGTCCCTCTGCAAAGGGCTCCAATGCACTTATATATATATAAAAATGTATTTATGTGTTTATATATGTCTGTAAATAAATATATACACTTATAAATACATACATTTAGTATATGTATATATCTCTATTTTAAAGTTCATTGCCTGCCTTTTATTCTAAAACCTAAGACTGATTAGAGCTGCTAAAATCCTATTGGCTGTTGCATTGAAGTTCCCGTTTACGGCGGCGACTGTATGAAGAGGATGCTCCACGCCGGATGTCTTCAGGATGGACCCGCTCCACGCCGGATGGATGAAGATAGAAGAGGCCGCCTGGATGAAGACTTCTTGCCGCATTGATGAGGACTTCGCTGGCTGGAGGGATACTTCAAGCGGGACTTCAAGAGCTGTAAGTGGATCGTCGGGGGTTATTGTTAGGTTTTTTTAAGGGTTTTTTGGGTGGGTTTTATTTTTAGTTTAGGGTCTGGGCATGTAAAAGAGTTAAATGAACTTTTAAGGGCAATGCCCATACAAATGCCCTTTTCAGGGCAATGGGGAGCTTAAGTTTTTGGTAGTTTATTGTAGGCTAGGGGTTTTTTTTATCTTGGGGGGGCTTTTTTATTTTGAGAGGGCTATTAGATTAGGTGTAAATCTTTTTTATTTTGATAATTTGTTTCTTATTTTTCGTAATTTAGTGTTTGTTTTTTTTGTAATGTAGTGTTAGGATTTTTTTAATGTGTAGTTTAGTTTAATTTAATTGGTAGTTAGTTTAATTGTAGTTTAATAATTATCTTATTTTAATTGTTAGTTTAAAATTAATTTATTTAATTTGACAGGTGAGTTTTAATTTAAGATAGGGAAATTGTAATTTTAATATAAAGTTAGGGGGACGTTAGGTTTAGGGGTAAATAGTTTATTTAAGTATATTTCATTGTGGGGGCTTGCGGTTTAGGGGTTAATAGGTTTATTATAGCGGCGGTGTGGGCGGACGGCAGATAAGGGGTTAATTATATTTAAATAGTGTTTGTGATGCGGGAGGGCGACGGTTTAGGGGTTAATAGGTTTATTATAGTGGTGACGATGTCGGGGAGCAGCGGAATAGAGGTTAATACATTTTAATAGTAGCGGCGATGTCTGGAGCGGCAGATTAGGGGTTAATAATATTATAGTGTTTGTGATGCGGGAGGGCCTCGGTTTAGGGGTTAATAAGTAGTTTATGGGTGTTAATGTACTTTTTAACAATTTAGTTATGAGTTTTATGGTACAGCTTTGTAACGTAAAACTCATAACTACTGACTTTAGATGGCGGTACGGATCTTGTGGTAATAGAGTGTACCGCTCACTTTTTGGCCTCCCAGGCAAACTCGTAATACTGGCGCTATGGGAGTCCCATTGAAAGTGCGGTACTGACGTTGTGTGACTGGCTAAAAGGTGTGTGGTACACCTATACCGACAAGACTTGTAATAGCAGCGTTAGGGAAAATTAAGTGTTATTGGCCATAACCATGCTATTTGACTATCTAGCTGATAGACATTTAATACATGTATCCATTTTCCTGATATACATTTAGACCTAAGCTTAGGCGTGATATACACTTGGTGAAGTAATTTTTGATGGGACTTCCTGAGATTCGCAGATAAAGTGAGTTCTGAAACTTTTTAATAGTTAAGCATAATCAGATCGTCAGTCACATCTAGAAGTCTAATATTCTTATTCTATTTCTCTTTATCTCACTCTATCTCCCCCTCTGTCATCTTAGTCTCCTCTCCAGTCCAGTTCCGACATAACCTATACCTCTAAGAGGAGCTTGGAGTTAAATTATAGTGCATACTTCACAGGGGATGAACTTCCAAGAAAGATGAGAGCTGTCGTCCATAGAAAGTAATGAGGCTCTCTGGAATAGGAAATTTCCCAGGAGAGACTAAAATTAACAGGGGGGCACTTGGCATTGATATAATTTTTCAGTTTGCAGCAAATACAAATTAAATTGAAATATTTAACTTGAATTTATTTCTAGTTCATTACATATTTTACGTTTTGGACAGTTAAATAAGTGTATTCTGAATTTTGAGCAAACTTCACCTTCATATAGTTTGTGAGATAAAGCAGTGAGACCCTCCTGGTGTAAGATAAAAAGAGAATATCATGTGAACTGTGAGAGAGATTCAGACATACCATGGGAACACCCTGTTCAGCTCAGGGAACTCTGCTGTCCCTCCTGCTTTCTGAAACCTTCAGGCTTATTTCACATACGACATAAGTACAATATAATCTGTAAGATATGGAGAAATATAAAAAGTATGATCCTGATTTGTTAAAGTTACACAGAACCTTCAAGCATAATCAGTATTTGTAAAATAACATTCCTAAATACACTGCTGTATATAGAATCTAAGTGCATTAAAATAAAAAATAGAAAGTGCAAAGTGTAAATGTAATAAAACTTAAAGGACAAAATATGGAGTCTAAAGTAATATAAAATACAAAGCACAAAATGTAAATGTAACATACTCTTATGTCATGCAGTGCTTTATTATCTCATCTGCGCCAAGAGCTTTAGATCATCAGACCCTTAATCCTATATTGTCTCTTCTCTAGGATATATTTTCATGCCATTGTGAGCCAGGATATATTGGTTCTTATTGTGAGGAGTTTGATGCCTGCCACAACAACCCATGCCAGAATAATGCCACCTGTACTGATACCCTACAAAAGCATTATGGGGAAAATGCAACCTGTTCTTGCTTGCCTGGTATGTGTTTTTAGTTGTATGAGTAAATATATTTGTAATTTTCTTGAGAATCTGAATAAGGTAGCATTAGTTATCTATTTTTAAATATTTGTATTATTGCATTATACTCAGGGAGTGCTTAAATCATCAGTAGTCATCTGTAACAACAAAAGATTTATGATGTTTGTTCTTCGGCAGGTTACACGGGGGATCACTGTCAGTCTCTTGTGGATCATTGTTTCCCACAGCCCTGCAGGAATGGGGCTACTTGTGTGACAAGCCTCAGTGGTTTCAGCTGCCAGTGTCAGGAAGGTAATTATACATCAAACCATCTTCATCCCAATGGCGTAGCTTATTCAATAGGAGATTAAAGTGAAAGTCAATCCTAGCATTTTACAAACGCTAGGATTGACTATTGAAACAAATAAAGGGGACTTTAAATTATGAATTATAAGATACTTCATGTAGAAAGCTTCTTTATTTGTTTCAATCGATCGCCATTCTTAGCTGCTACGGCAGCCCTGGGCATAAAATATTTTTTTGCTAAGAGGTGACGTTTTCACCTCTTAGCCAATAGCCGTGCAGTAAATCCGGCTTGGCGCCCATGTGAGCCGGATTTAATATTTAAAGGCAGAGTAAGCACTTGTAGACTGTAATATAAAATGCTTAATTATGCATATTAAAACAGCCTTACAATGTACTTTCATTATTTATTTTGCCCACGTTTCCTGTAACTTTATAAAAAAAAAAACGGTAGATTAAATAATAACTCTACTAGGATCAGTATCCTGCCCTCAGAATCTGTGAATTTATTTAACAATTGAAACCCAATTTGCTTGTAAAGCAAAATCCCTACTCAATTTTTTCTTTTTATCAGAGGAGTGGAAGTATCCTGTTGGAAAAGTTTTGGATGTAAACTTAGGTTCTCCGGGATGCATGAAATAGGTCTCCTTCACAAAAACTATAGAATCTCTATGCCTTTCAAACCACCTCAAAGCTATCAACCTATTAGTGGGGTGGAGTTAAGGCCTTTAGCATTTTGGGAAAGAATATGAATAACTTGGTTATGTTATAGGTGGACATATCTGAAGGATGTAGATCTCTTACAGCTAGATTACAAGTGGAGTGCTAAATATCGCTTTGATGAAAGCGATAGTTACGCTCCACTGTGTAATACCAACACACCATAATGTGCACTGGTATTAAAATTCTTTTCAGCAATCGCGTTCACTTCGCTGGGAAGCATTGCGCTCACGAGAGCACGCTTCACTAGACTCCTATATGCTGATATACATATATATTTATGTGTATATACACATATTAACACACACATATATATATATATATATACAGTATATATAAGCAAATACATATATATTTACTGGGAATACACATTTCCCATAGACCGCAATGTAAAGGCACTTTTCAGTGCCGTTTTTTTGTAACACCCCACTCCCACCAACTTTAACCCTAAAATACTGCCTAGTGCAGTAGATTTTATTAAAAAATAAAGATGCTGACATCTTTATTTTTTAATAAACTACACTAGACAGTATTTTGGGTCATATTTATAAAATTAACCAGAGATCTGATCTCTGGTTAATTTCATAAGTGCTTATTGCTATCGCAAGCAAAAGGACAAATTTGCCGTTTGCAGGTGTGCAATAATTTAGCGCTTCATTTGTGTGTGAGGTGGAGGGATTATCGCCCTAGACGCCATAGAGCTAGGAGACCTCAGAATCTAACAACTATAGACTCTTCAGGATCAGGCACAGACTCTGACAATGCACAAAGTGCCCATAACATTAGCACTGTATATGAGGAGAGAGGGGTGATTACCCGTTCAAAAAACGGGGGAGGCGCCCACACCCGAGGAGAAGCAAGCATAAGGGGCAGACTGCCACGCCAGAGGAGAAGGTAAATGATAACAACTTGGTAATTAACATCAGCAGTAGGACATTGACACCTGAGGAAGATAAACTGCTACAAAAAGGGTTCTCATTTGTACCTACAGGCCTTACAGATGAATTTGATCTGCATATAGACGTATTACGTTTTCAAAGAATACTTAAACTCCACGAATTCTTTGGACCTAATAGTGGGGACTATAGTCCATAGCTATAAGGAGGGCTGATAAGGGTGGTGCTGTGGTTATAATGGACTATGAATTCTATCAGAAGGAAATACTGCAACAACTCAGCAAGACGGATACATATCGGACATTACCCAGTAACCCTACTATGCAGTTCAAGAATCGTATAGACGGCTTACTGACGGAGGCATTTGATATGGAGTGGATCGATAAGCAGACACTTGAATTTCTTACGAAGGAATACCCTAAAGTTCCAGTCTTCTACACACTCCCTAAGCTTCACAAGAACCTCACAGAACCACCAGGACGGCCTATTGTGGCAGCCACTGATTCCCTCCTACAACCCCTAGCGGTGTATGTTGACAGCATGCTGCAATCCATGGTGCAGCAAATGGTGAGCTACTTAAAGGACTCAGGAGATGTTATTAAATTACTAAGATACATAGGACCAGTGGAAGATGGGGATTTACTTGTAACCTTAGACATTACGAGTTTGTATACTGTTATCCCGCATGAAGAAGGAATAGAATCCATTAAGAGACATCTAAGAAGATATCCATATGTGGGACCACCGAGTGAATTCATAATTGACCTTCTGGAATGTTGCCTTAAGATGAATTTTTTTCACTTTGAGAAAACGTATTATTTACAGTTAACAGGTACAGCAATGGAGTCGAATGTGGCCCCATCATATGCGAATTTATTTATGGACGAATTTGAATGCAGTAATGACCATGTCTTTAAAAATCCCATCATAGCCTACAGAAGGTACATTGATGACCTCCTCATTATATGGAGAGGGGGTCCTACAGCGCTTCAGGAATGGTTTGAAGAACTAAATCAATCCTTAAAATTTAAGATGAACTGGAGTGGAGAGGCTATTGAGTTCCTTGATTTAAAAATATATAAATAGAACAATATTTTACAAACAACTCTATACCTTAAACCTACGGACAGAAATTCGTTACTCAAATCGTCCAGCTGTCATCCACCGGCACTTAAGAAGGCGCTCCCTAAATGCTTTTTTATATTTGTATTTCTCTATTGTATTTCTATTTTTTCATTTATTTTAGTTTTTATTTTTGCATCTTCATTTTTATTTATTTTTAGTTTTTATTTAATTCTAGTTTTTTGTTTATCTTATCTTTTTTGTCTTGTTTTGTTCTATGGAATTTGCTTATTATTTATACAAAGTAAGGCTTAGTACCCATGTATGGACATAATAAAGCCTCCTTATGTCTGCCTGCAATATTAGTCAGCCGAGATTAGCCTAATCAAATATATGCAATTGATTTGTCCTGCAGGATGGTAGACATAGTAACGATTTTTGATAGGCATGCCTATGCCGGTTACATGTCAATGCAGCAGCAATTGGGGAGCCGTTAACAGCAGGATGATTTCTCTGAAATATCGCTTCTACTAAGCGAATAGGGTCTTATGTCATTTTCACTTCAAGGTCTGCTGTTAACAGTTACGGCTCCAAGATATTGTTGCATATTGTATATTATGTTTGATGTATAGCCTGTTGACATAGTAGGTCTCTTATGGGACAATGCTAGTTTTGATCTCAGTAATATTGTTTTTAATGCTTAGTATGTATACACTTAGGTTGTCACGTAGTTTTTATTTACTAAAAAAACGGGGGTAACACCTCAAAACGTTATGGTAAAGGAATAAATGAATTACCTCTGTTAAATCCGGTGAGTGCCTTCCTCTCTTTGATATATATATATAAATATATATATATATAAAGAGAGAACAAACAAGAGATATTATAGACAAAAAAAAACAACAGCAGTTGCAGCTCTAGACGAAGTACACATAGAATAAAGGCTCATAGTATAATAAGTGAACCCATAATAAACATATATAAAGGAAGTCTCTGTGGATAAGTAATCCAAAAGGATGTACCAAGGAGAGCAGCGTGGCAATGATCCCCGGACAATTCACAAGGGGGTAATGCGATTATCCCCTAAATAAATAGAGCTTTATCGTAAAAGTCAAATACACTCAGTCCAGATCAGATCACCTCTAGCTCCAAAACGATGTATCTAGGAGAACAACGTGGTGCAGATCAAAGGACAGTACCCAAAATAGAATTTATGACCCTTTGTGATATTTATATCCCTTCTTTTGTGACTGATACTACACTACCTCTCTGTGTATATCTAAATATCCCTAGCTTTTGCCTAATTAATATACATGATCAATATACATGATCTCAATTTATAAATATATAGGTCTATAAACATGAATATGTCTCTACTATTTACTATTGGCTCTAGTTTATTTGCTCAGATGAATTTATAAAGTTTTGGTATACATGGAGTTAATTTTCACACTACTTTGATTTTAGCAAATCAGGGGATGCTACATTTTATTTAAATGTATTTTACACATGTTAGGTATTAGTCTATGATTACGGTCAGGGAGACCGAAACCGGTCAGACTATGATTTGGAATTTTAACAGCATGTCCTGTTTGTTTTAAACCTGGAATAAAGCTACATATCGTTTGGTTTACCTATGGCTGTTTGTTGGATTTTCCTTTATATTTAACCTATTTCTGTGGACATTGGGGTGTCTACTTCTGACCACAGCCTTATACCCCAGGACTAATTTTTACTTTTACTACTTATTTATGACATTATTATGCAGTATTTGCTCCTATCTCTCACTACTGGATATGGATGTCTAATTTCGTTGGAACAACATAGCATTACTATGGATCCAGTTCACGTCATATGATCCCTTACTGCACTATACAGCTTATACCTGCTTGGTGGGAGGATCGCTCTGACGTGTTTTTGGTGAGAAGAGGTTTGGACGGCAACCTGACGTTGAAACATATGGTATCATCTACTCGTTCCTGATTGGATAGAAGACGGTCACAGGACCCCAGAAGCAGATAGCTCAGACAAACGCCGGATCAGATGGAAGCTGCCTTGCACGTGAAATCTGCTGCGCTTCTGGGGTGAGTGATCCGGGATCTACCTTCACGTTGTGTCTATATGACCTAGTAGAGAACTTCTTTGTCCTTTTGGGTACTGTCCTTTGATCTGCACCACGTTGTTCTCCTTGATACATTGTTTTGGAGCTAGAGGTGAACTGATCTGGACTGAGTGTATTTGACTTTTACGATAAAGCTCTATGTATTTAGGGGATAATCGCATTACCCCTTTGTGAATTGTCCGGGGGTCATTGCCACGCTGCTCTCCTTGGTACATCCTTTTGGAGCTAGTGGCTTACTCATCCACAGAGACTTCCTTTATTTATGTTTATTATGGGTTCACTTATTATTATACTATGAGCCTTTTTTCTATGTGTACTTCGTCTAGAGGCTGTTGCTGCAACTGCTGTTGGTTTTTTGTCTATAATATCTCTTGTTTGTTCTCTCTTTTTTCTACTTTCTATCCCCATCTAGAGAGATATTTATTATAAGTTGTATTTATGTATATATGAGTCACCTTTAGTCAGTCACTCATTGGTATATGCAATAATAGGGGTTTCTTTAAGTAAATTGATTAAGCACACATTATGGATAAAACACAGGACATGGATACCATGTATTCTTTTAATGATATAGATGAAGACAATTTAGACCTTTTAGATTTAGAGGTTGTATTTAATTGTGATTCTCCAAAAACAAAATTGGGGGATTTGTTCCAGGATTATGAGCATCTCAAATTAAAGGAACAAAAGCTTAAGTGGGACAAATGGATATTGTCTAAATATCTAGCTTTAAAAATGATCCCTAGGGACCTTAGACTAAATAAGTTTCCCACTTATGATATCAAAGACCAAAGCTTTATTGAACGTTGGAATCAAGCTCTCACTGACTGCTCTTTAACCTTGATATCATTACTTATTGAATATAAAGATCTTCTTTTAAGTGACATTAAACTAAGGATAGTTTCTTTGGAAACTGATATGAGTAAGTTCAGTCAGTGTGAAATTTTTGCCAAATTTGATAATATCTTCAGACCCTGGAAGAATCTAAAAAACTAGTTATTCAGGTGAAGCATGGCAAGTTTTTGCGAGATCAAAAAGATTATACCTTGGGCTTGGTCTAAATTTGGTGGCGTCGCCAAAGGAACAAATCCTGGTATGATCAAGATGAACCAGATAAACCATGTCAAAAGTAAAATAAACCTAGGAGATTTCATAACAGAAGGTACCAACAGTCTAAAAAAGATAAAGTGGTTGATTCAAACAAGAAAGTCACATTTTCAGACTCAGATATTACAGATGAGGAAAGATTCACCTCTAGTTTTGAGGGGACATCAGGTGATGATGGTAACTCTGAGGGAGAGGATATCATCAATACTAACAAGAGCATACTCAAAAACACTACACCTTTAGGGGCTAGACCAAAAACATCAAACACCAATATACATGGAGCCAATAATAGTAATAAAACTAAACCATCATTTAAGCAACAAGGAAAATACTCAGAGGGTCAGGTTTTTCACGGGGCCCAGAAACAATACCAGGGTGGGGGCCAAGCAGAAACAGACAACACACAAGACACAGAGATACACAGATATACTCTGAGAGGGAAACAACCCAAGAACAAAAAATATCAGTAAATATGGTTATTAACATCTCAACACATATATTATCTGATATTGAATCTAGACTTCTTAATTATGGCTTGGGTTTTGTACCTTCGAGAAAGTTTAATCTTTTTGAAACTATTTTGGATGTGAACAAACTTGTCAGGGACCTCACCCTTAGGAAATTTTTCCATGATGAAGCTCTGATAGATCAATCAGATGGCAATATTCTGAATAGTAATTCAGAATCAAGAGAGACTCACCTTGATTTTAATGATGCATGTGCCGTCATAGACCTAGAAGAACTTCATCATGAGAGTGCTATAGGGAACGAACAAGTGCCTATATGTAATATATCTAAATTGTCTAAATTTAAGAGCAGTTCTGACTTTTATCCAATCCAGGCCAGGGGTAAACTTTTGGAGACATTCCATCAAAGGGTACTAGAGGACCTTTCTACCTTAACTGAGTTGCCTGATACACATAGTCAGAATCTAAACTATGTAGAACGTGAAGCTCTGATAAATCTTCAGAAGAACAATAAGATAGTCATCCGAAAATCCGATAAGGGAGGTAGTGTAGTGGTAATGGATAGGGTAGAATACCTTGCTGAAGCTACTCGTCAGTTAAATGATACTGATACATATCTAGTTCTCGCAGGAGACCCTACAGCCAGATTTAAAAATGAGTTATCACATCTAGTTGATGAGGTGGTGGAAGAGGGTCTTATGGATTCTGTTACAGCTGAACATCTTTTTGTAGACAAACCAGTGACTCCTATCTTCCATCACCTAATTAAGGTACATGAAAGTACAACTAATGTCAAGGGAAGACCAATAGTTGCAGGCATTGGTTCCCTCCTAGAACCTTTATCGAAATGGGTAGATGGTCAAGAGATTGCCTAGCTATGTGAGGGATACTACCCATGCTCTGCAGCTGTTGGAAACCCTGCCCTGGACAGAGGAGTACAGTTGGTTAACTATTGATGTTGCCTCCTTGTACTCCTCTATTCCCCATCATTATGGGCTTATAGCCATTGATTATTATCTGGGGCTATACTCTGACCTTACAGATGAGGCCATCAAGTTCTTATTAAAGCACAATTTCTTCATTTTCCAGGGAACTTACTACCTCCAGAGACGCGGGACTGCGATGGGGGCAAAATTTGCCCCCTCCTATGCCAACCTGTTTATGGGTTGGTGGGAGAGGTCCCGCGTCTATGGAGGTAGTACTAACTCGATTGTACAGTATTTAAGATTCATTGATGATCTGCTTATTGTGTGGTCTTCAGGTGAATCTGAGGCGAAAGAATGTGTTTCCCTTATCAATTCAAATGATGTTGGCTTGAATTTTACCTTTAAATGGAATAAGTATAGGATCAATTTCCTAGACATTACGTTAACTGGAGATGTAGAAAATGGACAGATTATTTCTACTCTATACAGAAAGCCAATCTCGGGGAATAGCCTGTTACACGCACACTCTAGCCACCCTAAACATGTGTTTAAGGGTATAGCCAAAAGCCAATTTCTATGCATTAAAAGGAACTGTTCCCTTGAGAGTGACTTTCTGATGGAGAGTAGGAAATTGAGAGATAGAATGATGGACAGAGGCTGTCCGAAACAAATTATTAACAAAGCCTTCTATGAGAAAAGGGATTAAACAGGGATACATTGTTGAACAAAAAAGGTATCAGCAGTAAACAGGATTGTCAGTCAAATGTATACAAGCCAAAGTGTATTACCTCCTTCTCAAACCAATATGATGCTGTTTGCAATATTGTGAAGAAACACTTACCCATCTTAATGGGAGATAAGACACTGAGGAATACTGTCGAAAAGGGCTGCATGTTTGTTCCCAGGAGGAATGTTACCTTAGGTAATATATTAGCAGCAAGTATGCTGAAAAGTATTAGAAATGTGACCAGTTCTTGGTTACTTCACAATGGGACCTATAAATGTGGGAGAAAGAGCTGTGGTTTTTGTGACCATATTTATAGCTCTGAAACCTTTAAATCTACAGTCACTGGACAAGAGTTTCCTACTAAGGGGTGTATTAACTGTAAAAGTACCTTTATCATCTACTTAGTAGAATGCCACATTTGCCAAAAACAATACTTAGGAAGAACCACAAGAGAGGTGGGTAAACGTATTAGGGAGAACCTGTCATGTACATCTAACAAGTCACCATGCTTGGCCCTCTCTAAACATTTTATTGAGGTTCATAACCAAAATAAAAAAACACTGAGATGGCAGGCTATAGAACAAATTAAAAAAACACCCAGAGGTGGTGACAAATTTCCTATCCTTTGTAAACAGGAGACATATTGGATATTTAAATTAGAAAGTCTGTTGCCCTGAGGTTTCAACTCTGAGTTTGATGTTATAAACTTTTGGCAGAGGAGATGAGATTCTATGACCTGAGATATAACTATTTTATCTATAAACATCATTGAATCTTTTAGTTTCAAATTGTCCTTAATCCTCCTTTTCTATACAGATACTCGTCGACTTACGGCCATCCGTACTTACGACCATCGGTCGCACTGAAGAGGCGATGCTTATTTGCATATGTGCGTAAAGGCAAGGCAGTGCTTGTGTGCGCAAAGGCGGTACTTACGACCATCGGTCCCACTGAAGGCGATGCTTATTTGTGTATGTGCGTAAAGGCAAGGCAGTGCTTGTGTGCACAAAGGCGGTGCTTGTGTGTGATGAGAAGTGACTGTAAGCAGCAGTCTTTGTATGGGTCTCACCATGTCGCAGTCCAAAAGGCCGGTACCGTGTAGCGGCAAAGAAGCTACAAAGAAGAGGAAAGCTCTTGATTTGGAGATAAAAATGAAAGTCATAAAGCAGTATGACGAAGGTAAAAAAGTGAATGCGATCGCCCGTGATAGGAAACTGTCGCATTCCACAGTTTCCACAATCATTAAAGGGACAGTTCACCCAAAACTTTCTCCCCTTTAAATTATTCCCAATGATCCTTTTTACCTGCTAGAGTTTATTAAATTGGTTGCAAGTAGCTCCTTTACTCATATTTCAGCATTTGAAATAGCTCATTTAGCTTGTGGTTTCCCAACCTATACTGAAAGTTTTGATACTGGCGTATACGCTATTGACAAGCCTAAGTAAACACAGCCCACAGAAGAGATTACATTCTCAGTGGGGGCATGATAGCTAAGTAATAAAATGATAATTTTCCATTGTTCTCTCTAAGTATTGAGCTTTGGTGTTCCAGACAAATATAAGATAAGGAAGCAAGTCTGTGTACATGAAAGTGATAACATAATGAGATCTGATATTACCTGAAGCTCAACCCATTGTAATAGGCTGGGGTTTCAAAGCACAAAACCAGCTACTTCAGATACACAAATAAACCCGAAAATGCAATTTCTCAAATATTTTATACCCTGCATTTGATATAACAAGTAATTTAAAATACATTTATGGAAAAACAATTATACAGTGTACTGTCCCTTTAAGGACAAGGAACGCATATGTGAAGCTGTAAAAGGTTCTGTACCAATGAAATCAACAATAATAACAAAACAACGTCAAGGGCCCATTCATGAAATGGAGAAATTATTAATGTTGTGGATAGAAGATCAAATACAAAAACGTACACCCATAAACCTTCTAACAATTCAGATGAAGGCTAAAAGTTTGTTTGAGACTTTAAAGGAGAAAGCTGGTGAGGATTACAAAGAGAATTTCCAGGCAAGCACTGGATGGTTTAAACGTTTTAGAAGAAGATTCAGTCTGCATAATGTGCGGGTTTCAGGAGAAGTAGCAAGTGCAGATTCAGAAGCCGCTGCAAAGTTCATTGACACTTTGGATGAATTAATCCAAGAGGGAGGGTATTTACCTGAACAAATATTCAACGTTGATGAAACGGGTCTGTTCTGGAAACGGATGCCTGAGCGCACATACATTCACCAAGAATCAAAAACCATGCCAGGATTTAAAGCATTCAAGGATCGGGTAAGCTTGTTACTTGGAGGAAACGTTGTTGGTTTTAAGCTTAAGCCATTTCTTATCTATCGCTCAGAAAACCCACGTGCATTTAAAAACATTAATAAGCACACGCTGCCTGTGTATTACCGGTCAAATGCTAAATCGTGGATGACTCAGGCATTGTTCACAGACTGGTTTGTTAACTGTTTCATTCCCCAAGTTCGTGAATATTGCTTAGGGAAAATAATCCAGTTCAAAATTTTAATGATTTTAGACAACGCACCTGGACATCCACCACACCTGGGTGACCTTAATCCTGATGTAAAAGTGGTTTATATGCCACTCAACACAACCATTCATTCAACCGATGGACCAAGGGGCAATTGCCACGTTTAAAGCATACTACCTCAGATCTACATTCTCCCAAGCCATAGCTGCTACAGATGCTGATGATGACATAACATTGCGTGATTTTTGGAAAAGTTATAACATTCTTCAGTGCATAAAAAATATTGCAGCAGCGTGGGAGGATGTAACAGAAAGTGCATGAATGGAATTTGGAAGAAGTGCCTAAAACGATATGTGAGAGATTTGAGAGATTTGAAACAGAGGAAGAGCTTGATGAAATTAGAGAAAACATTGTAAGACTTGCAAACAATCTTGAATTGGAATGTAAAGTGGAAGATGTAGAAGAGCTGTTAGATTATGAGTCCAAAGAACTTTCAAATGAAGATCTAATAGAACTGGAAGCAGAGAGAGTTGCAGAGGAAAATAGGAGAGAGGAAGAAGACAAAGAAGAAGAGCCAGAGAAGAAATTCACTGCAAAGGGGTTGGCTGAGGGCTTTACATTGCTAAATAAAGCTGTCTCCTGTTTTGAAAACATGGACCAGAATGTTGAAAGATTTAACAAGGTTGACCGTCAAATTCAGGAAGCTGTGCGCGGCTATCGTGAAATCTATGAGGAGAAAAAGAAACAAACGCTTCAAACAAAGCTCAGCATGTTTTTTTGAAAAGAACACTGCATCTGAAACCCCTCCAGCCTCAACTCACCAAGATGATAACTCTGATGACATAACTGTAAAAGTACAGTAAAAGAAAAATTTAAGTTCAGTTACTTTTTATTCTTTAAAGTTTAAAGTAAAATAAGTGTTAAAGTTCCTGCAAACAACTGTACAGGTACAGTAAATGTTATGTTATTATTTGCATAGTACTACAGGTAGAGTACAAAAAAAATGTTATTTTATT
Organism: Bombina bombina; assembly: GCF_027579735.1. Classification (NCBI taxonomy): domain Eukaryota; kingdom Metazoa; phylum Chordata; class Amphibia; order Anura; family Bombinatoridae; genus Bombina; species Bombina bombina. The sequence goes on from NC_069502.1 coordinate 234,763,549, forward strand.
ACAGTACAGTATAGGTACAGTACAGTAAATGTCAGTAATAGTATTTGCACAGTAAATGTTATGTTATTATTTGCACAGTACTACAGGTAAAGTACAGTAAATGTTATTTTATAATAGTATTTGCACAGTAAATGTTATGTTATTATTTGCACAGTACAGGTAAAGTACAGTAAATGTTATTTTATAATAGTATTTGCACAGTAAATGTTATGTTATTATTTGCACAGTACAGGTACAGTACAGTAAATGTTATGTTATTATTTGCATAGTACTACAGGTAGAGTACAGTAAATGTTATGTTATTATTTGCATAGTACTACAGGTAGAGTACAAAAAAATGTTATTTTATTACAGTACAGTATAGGTACAGTACAGTAAATGTCAGTACAGTAATATTATTTGCAAAGTAAATGTTTTGTTATTATTTGCACAGTACAGGTAAAGTACAGTAAATGTTATTTTATAATAGTATTTGCACAGTAAATGTTATGTTATTATTTGCACAGTACAGGTACAGTACAGTAAATGTTATTTTATTACAGTACAGTATAGGTACAGTACAGTAAATGTTATTTTATAATAGTATTTGCACAGTAAATGTTATGTTATTATTTGCACAGTACAGGTACAGTACAGTAAATGTTATGTTATTATTTGCATAGTACTACAGGTAGAGTACAGTAAATGTTATGTTATTATTTGCATAGTACTACAGGTAGAGTACAAAAAAATGTTATTTTATTACAGTACAGTATAGGTACAGTACAGTAAATGTCAGTAATAGTATTTGCACAGTAAATGTTATGTTATTATTTGCATAGTACTACAGGTAGAGTACAAAAAAATGTTATTTTATTACAGTACAGTATAGGTACAGTACAGTAAATGTTATTTTATAATAGTATTTGCACAGTAAATGTTATGTTATTATTTGCACAGTACAGGTACAGTAAATGTTATGTTATTATTTGCACAGTACTACAGGTAGAGTACAGTAAATGTTATGTTATTATTTGCACAGTACTACAGGTAGAGTACAGTAAACGTTATGTTATTATTTGTATAGTACTACAGGTAGAGTACAGTAAACGTTATGTTATTATTTGTATAGTACTACAGGTAGAGTACAGTAAATGTTATTTTATTACAGTACAGTATAGGTACAGTACAGTAAATGTCAGTAATAGTATTTGCACAGTAAATGTTATGTTATTATTTGTACAGTACTACAGGTAGAGTACAGTAAACGTTATGTTATTATTTGCATAGTACTACAGGTAGAGTACAGTAAATGTTATGTTATTATTTGTACAGTACTACAGGTAGAGTACAGTAAACGTTATGTTATTATTTGCATAGTACTACAGGTAGAGTACAGTAAATGTTATGTTATTATTTGCATAGTACTACAGGTAGAGTACAATTTTTTTTTATTTTATTACAGTACAGTATAGGTACAGTACAGTAAATGTTATTTTATTATTCATACTGTGATGATACTGTATTAGTAAAGGAATTTAAAACAACTCTGGTGTTATTGTTATTATTAATCATGAAATGTCAGCCCAACACACCACACAATAGACCATATTATTTACATGCCATATATTTTGACCGACTTACGTCCAAATCGTCTTACGACTGGAAGGTCAGAATGTAACGCGGTCATAAGTCGACGAGTATCTGTATTTGGGATATAAACATGCTAGGATTATTGTTCAATTTTACTTTATCATGATAGCTAATATTTTGCTTTATCTTAATGTTTATTTTGAGAGCAATTTTTAAGCATACAAGTTAAAGTGTAAAAATATCCATAATTGTTCATGCTACCTTTATTAGGATAGCTAATATTTTGCTTTATCTTAAAGGGACAGTCTAGTCAAAATTAAACTTTCATGATTCAGATAGGGCATGCAATTTTAAATAACTTTCCAATTTACTTCTATTATCTAATTTGCTAAATTCTTTAGATATCCTTTGTTGAAGAAATAGCAATGCACATGTGTGAGCCAATCACACAAGGCCTTTATGTGCAGCAACCAATCAGCAGCTACTGAGCATATCTAGATATGCTTTTCAGCAAGTGATATCAAGAGAATAAAGCAAATTAGATAATAGAAGTAAATTAGAGAGTTGTCTAAAATGACATACTCTTTCTAAATCACAAAAGAAAAAAATTGGTTTTCATGTCCCTTTAATGTTTGTTTCGAGAGCAGTTTTTTAAGCATATCTAATAAAGTGTATGAATGTCCTTAGAACATGTTTGTATAATAGATATTGACCAAAATAGGATTTATGACCCTCTGTGATATTTATATCAATTCTTTTGTGATTGATACTACACTACCTCTCTGTGTATTGCTTGCTAGATTTGTATTGGTAAATAGTTATGTACTGAGCAAATTTAAATACTCTAGCTTTTGCCTTATTAATATACATGATATGTATTGAGTATATCTAAATATCCCTAGCTTTTGCCTAATAAATATACTGTACATGATCTCAATCTATAAATATATAGGTCTATAAACATGAATATGTCTCTACTATTTACTATTGGTTCTAGCTTATTTGCTCAGATGAATTTATAAAGTTTTGGTATACATGGAGTTAATTTTCACACTACTTTGATTTTAGCCAATCAGGGGATGCTACATGTTATTTAAATGAATTTAAATGAACCTATGGCTGTTTGTTGGATTTTCCTTTATATTTAATATATATATAATATTGAAACACACACACATATAAAATATTGTCTTTCCATCCAACTGGAAGGACTGAACCATTCATTTTATATATTTTTTTCTAAACATTCATTTTATATTTTTTTCTTAAAGGGACACTAAAGTCAAAATTAAGCTTTCATGATTCAGATAGAACATGCAATTTTAAGCAACTTTCTAATTTACTCCTATTATCAATTTTTCTTCCTTCTCTTAGTATCTTTATTTGAAAAACAGGAATGTATGCTTAAGAGCCGGCCCATTTTTGGTTCAGAACCTGGGTTGCACTTGTTTATTGGTGTCTAAATGTAGCCACCAATCAGCAAGTGCTAGCCAGGGTTTTGAACCAAAAATGGGCTGGCTCGTTTGCTTACATTCCTACTTTTTCAAATAAAGATACGAATAGAACAAAGAAAAATTCATAATAGCAGTAAAATAGAAAGTTGCTTAAAATTGCATGCTCTATCTGAATCGTTAAATAAAAAATTGGGGTGTAATATCCTTTTAAATGACGGAGATACATTATACAAATATATATACAGCTACAGTGATGACAGCTCTCTTACATACCTGTGCTTTTATTGCATGCTATTGTGTATTCAAATCAGCCTCAAAATATTTTAGAAATGTATGAAAAACTCCACTACCTGAATGACATTTTTGCACTTGATCAGCTTTGCACATTCACTTATTTTGACATGAAAAATTTGAGTGCAGTCCCTAATAGAAATGTAATGCCTGAGGGGAATCTGTGCAATTTTTTTATACTACATATAATTAAACTTTTTAATGGGGAATTCAGTGACTGTTTTAACTTCCTTTATGACAAAGAGGATTTCCTTTCAAACTTGTTGAAGAGGTCCACTGAGAGCAGTCTTTTCCAACATGTAACTCTTAATGGTAGCTGTCCTGAGGCAGTTTAGTCAACTGTAAGTTTAAAGTGTATTGCGCTAGAGGCCTGGAATAGTCTTCCTTTCTCACAAGAAAAAGCTGAGCAGTTTGAAGGTTGGGTTGTTGATCTGGTGAAATGCTTCTCGGACTTTAAAACTATGGCCAAAGGGAGCTATAACTGTATAACGACAAGGACGTGACAATGAATCTGGACCTGTCTTTATTATTTCACACAATTTATGTGTCTGTTGCTTATAGTTAACCATCATATGAAAGGTCACTTCATTTATGTTCAGAAAATATGGGAACCCAGTGGGGACTTTGGCAGCTCATTTATAATTGCCTCATCCTATCTTCTGTAGTCCAGTTCATTATCTCTCTCAAAATTTCACATGATATTGCTCCATGCAGTAGAAATGTGTTTGGGTCTTTTGTAATCTTTTCATAAAGTGCACAGACCTTACTCCTTCTAATGAAAGACAAGCTGTACTGTATATTTACCTCATTTAAATAAGATATCTTTGAGTCTGGTAGTGTAACCATGTTTTATAAGGTTCTTTGTTATCTTTCTATCACAACATAAACAATCTACCAGAAATAAATTTCTGTTCCCTATATTTAACAGTTATCTAGTTTTCTCCTTATATGTATATCTCCCTGTAAATATTGACATGGCCTTTGGTAACTAAATATACATTTTTGGTTTGTGCATGAAATGCACTTTTCTTACTCTGTGCTTCTTAATAGCACTTTGTCTATTAATTCAATGCTAATAAACTGAGGTCTGTTTTTAATTTATATGATTAGGCTTTAGATATTTGTTTTATACATTTTCACATTCTATTTTATTAGACAGAAACTAAAGGCCTGATGACCTAAAGCTCTCTCCGTTCTGGTGAGATTATTTAAGACGTCTCATCAGTGCTGTGAGGTCTCTCAAATTATTGTAAAAAGACTAATTTTAGCTTGAGAGCCGTTTAGCTCGCTATGCTGGGAAGTGAATTAGAGATACATACATTACAATATAATGCTCAAAAACAAATTTTTTACATAACTTTGCAGGGGTTAAGCACGCAGGGGTTTGCAGGGGTTAAGCACGCAGATTTGCAGGGCTGATAGTGGTAAAATTACATGCTCTAATGAGTGAGAGCATTTATTTATTTTTAACTATTATGGCCCTTTAATAGTGAGCTCTTATGTGTTTCTATTGAAAACCTGAAAGGTACTGTTTTGCGTTAAACCATATATATATATATATATATTATAGATTCATGGACAGACAAAAAAATTGTTTCAGACAAATCATTCATCAGGAAAAAAAAAACTGGTAGGTGCCATTTGGTTTGGCCCGAATTTCTACCACATTATTTGTTTGTTAACAGAAATTCGCTAATCCCTTATTTCCTATGTGAAACATCTTCGGGGCAACAGAGGAACAGCTAAACAGCAGGTTAAATGTAAATAAAGTAGTAGCTAGTACTATTGCTACAAGCCAGCACCAGCACCTTTTTTATTTTTAATGAGGTCAGGACTGGCCTATGTATCGGTTGACACATGAATCAATCAGCTGCCAATTAAATTGATTCTTGATATAGTTATTCAATACACCCAAACTTTTGAACCCTTTCCCTACTACAGAAAATCGCTTCCCACCTTTAGAGCATTAATTTTAACGTCATGAAGAGAGGAACAAATTTTTTGCTTCACCATTGTACATTCCTTCTATATTCATTAAAGGGGGCAATTGTTTAAAATGAGTCATTTTTTTGGAGTTGTCCAAATCCGTATGCACATGTCTAATGTAGTATCATCTATACAGAGATAGTTATATATTATTACATATTTTTCCTTTTTAATAGAGTTGTGTTATAAGTAGATATCTCTATTCTTCTTGACATCCCTCTAAACATTATTGTTCTACTTAATTTATATTATATGTACTCATATATAATTAATAATAATAATTTATATTGCCTAGTTTTTGGCGTCTGGTTTAAATAAATAAATATTGTATCAATATGGATACATTTCAAGTATTCGTGTACTTCCTGCCAAAGTTTTGCAGAACATTTTCAGTTTTCAAATATGATGATGATAATGAAAGTCATAATAATAATATTAAGTTACTGATAAAAGTTTACTATAATTACTTAACACGATGCAGAGTGAGTACTTAGTAAGCTTTAAATGAGTTTTGGTAACTAACAGTCACCTAGATTACAAGCTTTGTGTTCGGGTTTTAACGCTGAAAAAATTGTCATTTCAGCGTTAAAACAGCACCGCAGCCATTACAAGTCTTGTTGGTATAGCTGTACCGCTAGCTTTATTGCCTGTAACGCAACGTCAGTCCTGCACACGTAAAAATTATGTTTTTTCATGGGACTTCCATAGCGCCGGTATTACAAATATTGCGGTGAGGCAAAAAAGCTTGCGTTGCACCCTATACCGACACGATTCATTTCGCAATCTGAGAGCTATAGTTATGAGTTTTACGCAATAAAATTGTTACATAAAACTCATAACTAAACTGTTACAAAGTGCACTAAAACCCATAAACTACCTATTAACCTCTAAAGCAAGGCCCTCCCGCATCGCAAATACTATATTAAACTTATTAACCCCTAATCTGCCGCTCCCGACATCGCTGCCACTAATAAAATTTATTAACCCCATTCCGCTGCTCCCCGACATCGTCACCACTATAATAAAGTTATTAACCCTTAAACTGCCGCCCTCCCACATCGCAAACACTATTTAAATATAATCAACCCCTAATCTGCCGCCCGCCCACATCGCCCCCACTATACTAACGTTGTTAAGCCCTACACCGCCGCCACTATACTAAACCTATTAACCCCTAAACTGCAAGCCCCCCCACAATGAAATATACTAAACTAAACTATTAACCCCTAAACCGAAAGCCCCCACTTTGAAATTAACTAAATTAAACTATTTACTCCTAAACCTAACAACCCGATAACTCTATATTAAAATTACAATTTCCCGATCTTAAATTAAATTAAAATTTACCTGTCAAATTAAAAAAACTTAAATTTAAACTACCAACTAAACTAATATAATAATTAAACTAAAATTATACTAACTACCAATTAAATTAAACTAAACTACACATTAAAAAAATCCTAACACTACTCTAAAAATTACAAAGTATCTAAATACAAAAACAAAAAAATACTAAGTTACAAAAAATAACAAACACTAAATTACGGAAAATAACAAACAAAATTATCCAAAATAAAAAGAGTTACACCTAATCTAATAGGCCTATCAAAATAAAAAAGCCCACCCAAAATAAAAAAACCTAGCCTATAATAAACTACCAATTTATTATGAAATAATAAAAGTTTTATTTGTCACAAAGTTCACTGAACATGTTTATAAATAAAAAATATTACAATAAAATATTACATTTAAAGCGGTGATACAATTGGGTTGTAGGGCTGTTATATAACATCAATCTGACATTTGTATGGAGGTTCGGCTCTAAGTTGAACAGTCTTTCACTTTCCACACTACTGCAAGGTGAAGAAAGATATTTTTGGGCCATTTTAGCCAGAGCTGGAAATCTGTTTATTAACTGACCAGTACTTCAGGGGTTTGTCTGAACGAGGTACAGTGATCTCTCCTACAATAATACAAATAACAGCAATTTGTATTGGCAAAACAGTAGTAAACAATTTTTAGTTTAGTCTCCACACCAGTTTAAAATGAAATGGGAACATGCAGTTTGAAAAAACACTACAAGATAGCATATGGGTAGGAAATGGAGGTATCGGTTTAAGTATCAGTGCATTTGCACGAGTACAAGTACTCATGCAAATACTTGGTATCGATACCGATACTAGTATCGGTATCGGTGCAACCCTACTAATAATGGGTGACCCCTCGTGAGAGAATTATTCTACTGATTTACCAGGGGATATGCAGCCTGCCATATATCGAGAGGCTTAAATCAGTCCCATAAAACAATTTTTATATGTTTTTTTCTCTGGACCATCTAATATACTGTCCGGTTTGCAAAACTTGCCTATAACCTAAACAGAGGTAAACAGTAACTTTGCAGACCCACTATATCTCAAGTAGCTTTGAAGTCGTTGGAAGTTATCACTAATTGCCTGTATTGGAATTATATAAACATAATACTCAGGAGGTTTATACTAAATCCTCCCATTCCACACATACTTAAACAGAAGCAATATTTCAATAGCAAACCTGTTTATATATAAATCAGCTCCAATAGAGCATAACAGGATACGCTATAGTTATCTCATATTCGCCTATATTTAGAGTTTTGTCGGTAAAGACCCACGGTGCTAACGCTGCTTTTTTTTCCAGCGCACCCTTAAGACAACGCTGGTATTTAGAGTTGTCTGAGTGGCTGCGTCAGCCTCAGAAAAGGGAGTGTTGAGCATAATTTAGCTCCACTTCAACCCTCAATACCAGCGTTGCTTAAGTCAGCGTTAAGCTGGAAAAACGTGCTCGTGCACGATATCCCCCCATAGGAAACAATGGGGCTAAGCTGGCTGAAAAAAAACCTAACACCTGCAAAAAAGCAGCGTTCTGCTCCTAACGCAGCCCCATTGTTTCCTAGGGGGAAACACTCTCTAAGTCTACACCTAACACCCTAACATGAACCCAGAGTCTAAATACCCCTAATATTACACTTATTAACCCCTAATCTGCCGCCCCCGCTATCGCTGACACCTGCATTATATTATTAACCCCTAATCTGCCGCTCCGGACACCGCCGCAACCTACATTATAGCTATGAACCCCTAATCTACTGCCCCTAACATTGCCGACACCTATATTATATTTATTACCCCCTTCCCCCCCCAACGTCGCCGCCACCTACCTACACTTATTAACCCCTAATCTGCCGACCGGACCTCGCCCCCACTATAACAAATGTATTATCCCCTAAACCGCCGCACTCCCGCCTCGCAAACACTATAATAAATTGTATTAACCCCTAATCTGCCCTCCCTAACATCGCCGCCACCTACCTACAAATATTAACCCCTAATCTCCCGCCCCCACCGTCGCCGCTACTATAATACATTTATTAACCCCTAAACCTAAGTCTAACCCTAACACCCCCCCTAACTTAAATATCATTTAAATTAATTAAATAAATTTACTATCATTAAATACATTTTTACTATTTAAAACTAAATACTTACCTATAAAATAAACCCTAATATAACTACAATATAAATATTAGTTACATTGTAGCTATTTTAGGATTTATATTTATTTTACAGGCAACTTTGTATTTATTTTAACTAGGTACAATAGCTATTAAATAGTTAATAACTATATAATACCTACCTAGTTAAAATAATTACAAAATTACCTGTAAAATAAATCCTAACCTAAGTTACAAATACACCTAACACTAAACTATCAATAAATTAATTAAATAAATTAACTACAATTAGCTAAACTAAAATACAATTAAATAAACTAATCTATAATACAAAAAAAAAAACATTAAATTACAGAAAATAAAATTTTTTTACAAGAAGTTTAAACTAATTACACCTAATCTAAGCCCCCTAATAAAATAAAAAAGCCCCCCAAAATAATAAAATGCCCTACCCTATTCTAAATTAAAAAGTAATCAGCTCTTTTACCAGCCATTAAAAGGGCCTTTTGCGGGGCATTGCCCCAAAGTAATCAGCTCTTTTACCTGTAAATAAAAATACAATACCCCCCAACGTTAAAACCCACCACCCACATACCCCTACTCTAACCCACCCAAACCCCCCTTAAATAAACCTAACACTAACCTACCTTGAGTCGTCTTCACTCAGCCGAGCCGAATTCTTCATCCAACCGGGGCAAGAAGATGTCCTCCATCCGGTAGAAGTCTTCATCCAACCGGGGCAAGAAGAGGTCCTCCATCCGGTAGAAGTCTTCATCCAAGCGGAGTCTTCAATCTTCATCCAGCCGACGCGGAGCCATCCTCTTCAATCGACGGACTAACGATGAATGACGGTTCCTTTAAGGGACGTCATCCAAGATAGGATTCTATCAGCAAATCGGAATTAAGGTAAGAAAAATCTGATTGGCTGATTCAATCAGCCAATCAGATTGAAGTTCAATCCGATTGGCTGATCCAATCAGCCAATCGGATTGACCTCACATTCTATTAGCTGTTCCGACGGGCTGTTCCTACGGAGCAAGAACTTTACCTACTAATGAGCAGAGTTGCCCCAGAGCAATCAAACATACCGGCACAACAACAAAGTTTTCATTCGGAGTTCGGCCCATCCTTAGGGCCCAGGAGGGCTGTTCAACCCGGAATGCTGAAAGCAGATATCCACCAGCCCGTCACACAAATAAGGGCCTCTACCACGCTGCTAGTAAAGACCAGCAATCGTCCCCTGAAGAAACGAGAGAGCATCCAAGCTAAAGCTGCATATTCCTCCTTAGCGTGGAATATGCAGGAACCTAAACAAAATGGCTGCTGTGCACCAAGACCTGCTCTGCTCCTGTCCGGAGACCCTCTTTGGGACCGATACTCTAATGTCATTTATATGACATGCAGAGGGGGACTGCTCTACGATATGCTGCAATCCGGAGATGCTGAACTAACACGATCTTCTAAAAGTGTAAAAGGTAGATGGGAGAGTCTAAGGCTGACCCAGGGTCTTGAGGGGGGTACCCAGGGTAAAGTGAACTTAGCTCCAATTCAGCTTTCGGTCTCTAGGGACCCTTTGAACGTTTTCCCAGACTGTACACCATACTATGGAAGCCTCTCAGGGGGCTAGGAACTCAAGCATTCACTGTAACTATCAGTCAGCTCCAAAAGCTATGTAGAAGTAGTGTTTTCTTTTTATAAGTTTATAAGGTCTGACAGCTTTAACAATTCAATCAAATTTTTTCTTTTTTTTTTTTTTAGCAGGCTTTGAAGTATGATGTTAATATATATATTATCCTCTGCAGATTTATATGTGAGATTTATGAGATAAACGGGAATGTTTTGTTGGTATACACTAAGGGCTCTGTTTGCTATATGAAAAAGTTGTAACCGTATGCAAGCCCTTACTCTAAAATGCCTTTGCTTGTATAAAATCAAACTGCATGTTAAAACTCACAGCTATCCACTGTAAGAACCAGCTGGAAACCTATTACTTAATTAAGGCTCCTTCACTAACCAATAGGTTACAGAAACTCCATTAGTTTCCATCCATAACATAATTTAATTTAATAACATGACAGTCCCTTAATGTCCTAACTATAGCTTAAATAACCCTGGCACATATTGCGCAAGAGTGCTGGGCCTTTCCTTGCGCAGTTAATGATTCTGTATAATTAATGGGACATGTTATATATAACTCCAAAGGAGTGACACTGGATTATTGGCGGTTTGATATATTTGATAATTCTCAGCAACTTACCTGCATAACATTGGTGTGGCTATATTTTATACTTTATGTTTTATACTTTGTATTTTATGTTTTACATTTTACACTTTATGATCAACAAGTCAGTTCTTGTATTTTGCATCTTTATTCTTATTTTGGTTTTACTTGCTAAGCTGGATGCAAAAATCTTTTTTTATTTGTTTGTTATTGTTGTGTTCCATGTTTGATATAAGTCCCTAGCGTTTATCCTTATTGACAATACTGGACCAAAAGCGTCCAACCTCACTTAGGGGATAAAATTGAGGACTGAACCTTTTTAAACACCAGTTTCTCAGATATGACTTAAATATTTGCATGACTGTATACTGTGTTTATGCTGTACCTTTATATTATATGTATTGTCCTCAAAAAAAAAAAAAAAAAAAAATACAAAGTTGCCTGTAAAATAAATATAAATCCTAAAATGCTACAATGTAACTAGTAGTTATATTGTAGCTATATTAGGGTTTATTTTATAGGTAAGTATTTAGTTTTAAATAGGAATAATTTATTTAATTATAGTAAATTTAGTTTGTTTTATTTAAATTATATTTAACTTAGGGGGGTGTTAGGGTTAGACTTAGGTTTAGGGGTTAATAAATTTATTATAGTAGCGGCGACGTTGTGGGCGGGAGATTAGGGGTTAATATTTGTAGGTAGGTGGCGGCGATGTTAGGGAGGGCAGATTAGGGGTTAATACTATTTATTATAGTGTTTGCGAGGCGGGAGTGCGGCGGTTTAGGGGTTAATACATTTATTATAGTGGCGGTGAGGTCCGGTCGGCAGATTAGGGGTTAATAAGTGTAGGTAGGTGGCGGCGACATTGGGGGGGGGGCAGATTAGGGGTTAATAAATATAATATAGGTGTCGGCGATGTTAGGGGCAGCAGATTAGGGGTTCATAGCTATAATGTAGGTGGCGGCGATGTCCTGTCGGAAGATTAGGGGTTAAAAAAAATTATTATAGGGTTGTCGATGTGGGGGGGCCTCGGTTTAGGGGTACATAGGTAGTTTATGGGTGTTAGTGTACTTTATAGCACAGTGGTTAAGAGCTTTATGTTCCTGCGTTAGCCCATAAAGCTCTTAACTACTGACTTTTTTTGACGGTAGGAGTCTTGTCGATAGAGGCTCTACCGCTCACTTGTTCCAAGACTCCAAATACCAGCAGTTGGCAAATCCCATTGAAAAGATAGGATACGCAATTGACGTAACGGGATCTGCGGTAGCCTGGATTCGCGGAAAGAAAGTGAGTGGTAGACCCTTTCCTGCCTGACTCTAAATACCAGCGGGCGGTAAAAAGCAGCGTTAGGACCCCTTAACACTGCTTTTGATGGCTAACGCCAAACTCTAAATCTAGGCCATAATTTGTAAGGCTAGATTTCCTTGCAACAAAGTTTTAAAAAAGAGAGTAAGATGCCATTATCACCCCAACCTCCCCTGACATGTTTCGCCGTGCATTACGGCTTTCTCAAAACCCTTTGATTTAGTATAAACCTCCTGACTATTTTATAACACTTATTCTGGGGCTAGTTACTATTCCTTGTGTTTTTAATGCATCACCATTTATTTTAAAGTAACCTAATTAAAAGTTACATTTTAAATTTGTTCTTGTCCCTTCTCAAATCCGTTTCAAGTTGCTCCTCTATGTTCTATTACTAAAATTAGGAGATTTGAGTGCTTTAAAGTGTACATTTTTTGTTGCAATCTTGTACTGCTTTCCTGTGAAATTGTTCATAGTACACAGCACCAATATACCTATATAATACACTATAATCCACTGGTGGAGATTGATATTTTACCCCCAGATGGGAATCTATTCAGCAAGAATAGGCTCCGTTTAACAGTCACAGTAGTGCCATTGGTTTCTTTGTATTTTACTCTTGATGCACAGTTTAGATTAACAGACAGTTCATTCTCTCACTTCTATTCTGTAGTAAAGTCTCTGGGCTTCTGCTCAGACCATTTATGCTGATCGCTCTATTCTTATTACTAGGATATGTTGGTTCCTTTTGTGAAGAGAAAATAGATCCCTGTTCATCGTCACCATGCTTGAATAATGGAAGCTGCAGCTCAGCAGGTCTCTCATTCACCTGTCGCTGTGGTCCTGGTTACACGGGATTAACATGTGCTCAGCTTGTGGATTTTTGTGCCCTTAACCCCTGTGCTCATGGGATCTGCCGTAGTGTTGGGACAAGTTACAAGTGTCTGTGCACTCCAGGTGAGTGACAAAGTATCTAATTACTACCAAGTGTGGCTGCCCATTTATTTTTATTATTAATCTTTAGAAATGCCAACATCCTGGGAATTTGTTTTACACATTATAAACATTAACAAAACATCTTTTTACAATCTTATGGAAAATGTTTTGAAATAAAATGAGTAAAGTTTGAAAGGGTGAAAGCTGAGGGTCTTGTCAGAACTGAATGGGTGACGGGAGGATGAGGGATAAAATGCTCTGCTTTCTCTGGGGCTAATAAAAATGGTTGTTAGCTGTGCATTCTACTTTAAATTGTGACAAACTGATAATAGAACAGTATTTTTTTTAAGGGATACAGCTTTATTCTGCATAGTGTTCTGCATAGTCAAATAGATATATAATTATTATCATTATAATTTATTTATATAGCGCCACATAATTACGTAGTGCTGGGTACAGAGATAGGGGTATACAATGACAAGGATTTTTGGGAGAAGATACAAAAACATAACAGACTAAACAAATCAAATACAGGGGGAATAGGGCCCTGCTCTGGAGAGCTTACAGTGTACAGGGTGAGGGTACAGGGACATAAGACTTGGGGTAGCTTGTCACATGGATTGTACTTGCAGCAATAAATCTAGGCAGTTCAGGTATTATTTTGGTTAGGAGAGATGGTAAGCCTCTCTTTATAGGAGTGTCACAAGCTATAGATAGCATTATGGTGACCGGACATTTAGTTGAGTATTTTCAGAGGATAGCTGATGTTAGAAATATAGTAAGTGGATTGTAATCATTAGCGCAGGTTGGGTTATCCTTATACGTTACCCAGTGCAAAGAATAACACACAATCTGCTATTTCAAGTGGATGTTTAACACAATCAAAAACCTTTTTAGTGCTTCCTATACTTTTTAATGGATACTACAGGAGCATTATTCGCATGCTGACTGTGCTTGTATTACTAGTGGTGAGTTAAGTGTTGGGCGCTGTAAAATGTAGCACTTTTTATGACCTGAAGTAAACCATTATTATTTATAGTATAGCACAGAACTACATGAAGAGTTCCGCTACTTGCGCACCATCTACTTAGCGCACCTTAAAACGCACCATCAGCTTAGCACTTGAGCGATACCTGACAGGAATGTTACTGTTCTCCCCCATAGAAGTCTATTATGTGCGGGATTTAGCTGTCACACAAGCAGATGTTAGTGTTCCTTAGACTAAGGAACACTGAGAAAAAATAGAAGTGCTTATATATTTGTGCTGCATTTGTAATCTAGACCATAATCTTTATGGGGGTGGGGGGTAGAACTGTGATGTTGATGATGCTGGTAGCAAAAAGTATTTTATTAAAGGGAGAGTAAAGTCAAAAGGGACACTCAAGTTTAAATAAAGTTTTATGATTCAGAAAGAGTGTACAGTTTTAAGACACTTTACAATTTACTTCCATTATCACATTTTGCACATTTTTTTTTATTCACACTTTCTGGGGAACAAGATCCTACTGAGTATGTGCACAGGTTATACGTATACTTGTCTGTGATTGGCTGATGTCTGTCACATGATACAGGGGGCCGGAAAATGGGAGAAAAAATTAATTTGTCAGAAAAAAAATCTACTGCTTATTTGAAATTCAGAGTGAGTGCTATTGCATTGTCTTTTTATTATGCACCTGCTAATTATGTAATTCTACTGTATTGAGTGGTCCTTTAATGATTCAGATAGAACATGTTTATTTCTATTTTTAAATTTGCTTTGCTATCTTGATATCCTTTGTTAAAAGTAAAGATAGGTAGTTTTATAGGAGCTCAGGACAATGTATGTGTCTTTAGCAGTCTATGTATTACATTGCTGCCAGATGGCTAGAGTCACATGCACGCTCCTGAGCTCGCATAGCATTACTGTTTAAGAAAGGATACCAAGAGAGCTAAGCAAAATTGATAACAGAAGTTAACTGGAAAGTTGTTTAAAATGGCATGGTTTATTCAGTCCAGTTACGTTTAATTTAAATTTACTATCCCTTCAAGAGACAATTGTACTATTTCAGAGGGGTTGAATGGCTATGATAATTGCAACAATCTGGAAAGAAAGAAATGAAATAGCAAATTGGATATATTATTTTAGTTTGTGTAAAAAGCTTGCTTTTAAAATGGCTGAATTACCCTTTGGAAATGTTATCCTGTCTTTTTTCATTGTTGATGTCATTTTATAAATTGTTACAATTAAAAAACAAAGGATGCTCCGGCCTGGTCCAGTGAGCTTCTGCTTGGTAAACACATCTTATGCATAGATGAGACAGCTCCATTGCTGAAACAGAGCAATAGTTTGTTTTAGAAGAGAACAATAAAATGTTCATTTCAAGAAATTAAACAGCTCATATGAAAAAGATTTGACTTAAATAAAACCACTAAAGTATACAAAAAAGATTCTGTTTGATAAACCCACAGGATTAAATTGAAGTTGAACTTAAAGAGAAGAGTCAGTGAAATGTGCCAACATCCAGAGGCGTAACTAGAATTCACTGTGCCCCAGGGCAAAGTATGTGGCAAGGCCCCCCTATTCGAACAGGACCCCTTCCAAAGCATAGCTAATGGGCAATATATATATAGTAAGCAATATCTACTACTACAAATAATTTGAAGCATCTCCATGGATTACAAATTACAAAACAGCACCTTCAGACGCTAAATGCAATAGATCAACTTGAAGAGAGAGAAGAGAGGGTTAAAAGGACATGAAATTCAAAATATTTCTTTCATGATTTAGGTAGAACATACAACTTTAAACAACTTTCCAATTTTCTTCTATTATCAAATTTGTTTCCTTCTCATTTGTTGAAGGAGCAGTAATGCACTACTGGTTTCTAACTGAACACATGGGTGAGCCAATGAAAATTGGTATATATATATATATATATATATATATATATACAGCCACCAATCAGTAGCTAGAACCCAGGTTATGTGCTGATCCTGAGCTTACCTAGATAAACCTTTCAGCAAAGGATAACAAGAGAAGCAAATTAAATAATAGAAGTAAATTGTAACATTGTTTAACGTTGTATGCTCTGTCTAAATCATGAATGTTTAATTATGACATTACTGTCCCTTTAATGTCCCTTTTAAAAAAACATTGCATGAATTGCATGTCTAGCCTAACTCACCTCTGCAAAAAGAACACCACACAGAAAAGCTGTAACAGGATCCGCTGCTATGTTGAGTGAGCCTGTCGAAATATTCTAAGCTCCCGACATAGGGGCATCGCCGAGAGGCCATTGCTATATGGGCGGCGATGTATAGTAAAGGATCCCTTGGAACTTTTTTTAATTTTAAAGTTTAAATTGAAATTAGCAGTAAATGTATATTTGCTCATTCAGTGCTGATGTATTAATGGTCATTGGTTGATAACGACTACATAAACAGTTGTTTTGGTGGGGAACGACACACCTCCAAGTATGACTAAATAAAAAGTTGCTTTATTAATGTCAAGAATATTATTTTTTTTTAGAAACAAGAGAATATGATACAGAATTGAATATCCCATTAATATATTTTTTAATTGTATTTTTGAAATATTTTATAATATTCCCCCTTGATTTTCTATAGCACAACCTTCCCCTATTCATTTCAGGCTTAGCAGAATATCACGTAATTTACACAAAACAGCTGACCTTTCCAATAAGAAAACTTAAATGAACCTATCAATTAGAGATGAGGAGTTAAAGGGACAGTCTACTTGAAATGTTTTATTGTTTAAAAAGATAGATAATATCTTTATTACCTATTCCCCAGTTTTGCATAACCAACAGTTATATTAATACACTTTTTTACCTCTGTGATTACCTTGTATCTAAGACTCTGCAGACTGCCCCCTTATTTCAGTTCTCTTGACAGACTTGCATTTTAGCTAATTAGTGCTGACTCATAAATAACTCCACGGAGGGAGTACAATGTTATCTATATGACCCACATGAACTAGCACTGTCTAGCTGTGAAAAAGAGTCAAAATGCACTGAAATAAGAGGCAGCTTCAACGGCCTAAAAATCAGTTTATGAGCCTACCTAGGTTTAGCTTTCAACAAAGAATACCAATAGAACAAAGCAAATTTGATGATTAAAAATAAATTGAAACGTTTAAAATGGAATGCCCTATTTGGAGCATGAAAATTTAATTTTGACTTGAAAGTCCCCTTTACTATAAAAATGCCTCCTTAATGGAAAGCAGTTAAAGGGACACTAAAGTCAAAATAAACTTTCATGATTCTGATAGAGCTCACAATTTTAAACAACTTTCCAATGTACTTCCATTATCTAAATGTGCACAGTCTTTTTTTTATTCACACTTTCTGAGACACCAGCAAAAAAAGCTACTTCTCATTTAAAATTCAGAGTTAGTGCTGCTGCATTGTCTGTTTATTATCTACTTGTTGATTATTCAATTCTACTGTATTTAATGGTCGTTTAGCCTTTAGTTACATAGTTACATACATACTTAAAGAGTAAAGATATTTGTATTTAAGTCCCCCAACGAAACAGGCACAATCCCTAAATTTCTTGTTACTGATTTATATTAAATGCTGTTTATTGCCATACTCCATATGTAATCCAGAAATGAACCAGTTAACAAATTAAGGGCCTAATTTCAATGTATTTTATTTTGACACTTTATTTTTAAGAAAAAGATTAATATATATAATGCTGTGGAATACAGCTCTGCATGTTATAATATTTTCATATTAGAACCATTGGAAGAATAGGTCCAGCTTTACAACTAAGAAGTGGTTGTCTCAATAGTAAAATCAAATCTTCTATAGCGATTTTATTCCCAGCATAACCAAAACTGTCTGTTTCTTGAGTGAATAGAGAGACGTCTCTCTTCATAAAGATCTTAGCATTTTGTTATGATCAGAACAGCAGGATGCCAGAAACATAAATTTTTCACTCTGATAGTCAAAAAGAATCATATCTACAATAATTTGGACTCACCGATAGTCACGTTAACCTCAGACCTTTTGTTCTCAGCCTGCTAATATTTTTTAAAGTAAAAAAGATTTGATTTTATTCAGTACTGGGTATAATTTCACCTCATTTCTGGAGGTGAAAAACTTTCACACCTGGTATAAACAGTAATGCATTATACTGAGGTTTGCAAACCTGGCCCGGCCTCAAGTCCATAAACTGATTCAGCTGTGTTCATGTAGCCCAAAATTATGATCTGTTTTTTTGGGCCTCAATGGCAGGATTTAAACATTGTAAGGAGAGGAACAAGCTCTGGTAATGTTACCACATATGCAAATACATAAAACAGATAGCATAGCTAGTGGATTTCTTTTATTTTTAAATTCACTTAGGGCCTAAAGGAAATTGTGTGGTTGGCTGGGAATTTCTCATTCACATACTAGATTTCTTCTCATAATCTTGAATCTGGATTTTCCGACGGGTTTTACCACTCAACCATTTAGCGTTTGGCAGGAGAAGGGGTTACATTGTCTACATCAAATAGCGACAGAGACTGAAGGGTAAATCCATACATTTAGGCAGTTAAAGAAAACATCTCACTACCCAATCACCATGACTTTGCATATCTACAAATAAAGTTTTATGTGAATCAACTTACACAGACATTTTACACCTTAATGTCTGTGTAAAATGCCAGTATACAGTGGGCATTGAAAAGAATCACCCTTTGTTGCTTTGCAGCCTGACATAAAGACAGACAGTTTTTGTTTATCCAGTTGTAATTACTCAGTGCAACTTATAACATCCAAGTGAAAGATAGAACACCAACATGTCAGTGTATGGCTTGGATGAGAGGGTTGCAAGAAAAAAGCCACTCCTCAAGAAAGGCCACATGCAGTCACAACTGAGCTTTGCCATAACACACCTAGGAGATTCTGAGGCCACATTGAAAAAGGTGTTATGGTCAGATGAGACTAAAATTGAATTATTTGGCCTCAACAACAAACAAGATGTCTGGAGGAAATCCAATACAGCTCCCCATACAAATAACACCATACCTACAGTAAAAGCATGGAGGTGGTAATATTCTGTTATGGTGGTGTTTCTCTGCAGCAGGCACTGGAGCACTTTTAAGGATAGAAGGGATAATGGATGGTGTAAAATACTGTCAAATTCTTGAGGACAATCTGCTTCCCTCTGCCAGAAAGTTGTTAATGGGAAGAAGGTTTACCTTCTAACATGACAATGACCCAAAGCACACAGCAAAAATAACCACACGGTGGTTGAAGGAGAAAAAGGTGAATGTCCTTGCATGGCCTAGTCAGAGCCCAGATTTAAACCCCATTGAATATCTATGGCATGACTTGAAGACTGCAGTCCGCAAACGGGCACCATCAAATTGTAATGCTTGTGGAATACTCCTCTATCAGACCGAACTCGGCCAGTATTCTTGTTATCCCAGCATTGAGCCGGAATGATAGGGAATATCCCAGAGCAGAGAAAGTTAGTAAGATGAGGAAGGCAGCACTCACCACAGACAGGACAGTCCCCAGCGGCAACGGCAGAGGAGGAGTCCAAGGCAAATCACTAGAATGGTCAGGCAGGCAGGGCTTGGCAACAGTAAAGGAATCCAACTGCAAACCACTAGAATGGTCAGGCAGGCAGGGTTTGGCAACAGTAAAGCAGTCCAAGGGCAAACCACTAGAATGGTCAGACAGGCAGGTTTTAGCAACAGTAAAGCAGTCCAAAACAACAGGGGTTAATAAGTAGTGTTGTCAGCCAAGCAGAGTTCAGCAGCAGTAATAAATCCAGCAATTTAGGGGTTAAACAGGCAGAGTAGTCAGACAGGCAGGGTTCAGCAGCAGTAATCAATCCAGCAATTTAGGGGTTAAACAGGCAGATTAGTCAGACGGAGGGTTCAGCAGCAGTAATCAATCCAGCAATTTGGGGGTTAAACAGGCAGAGTAGTCAGACAGGTAGGGTTCATACACGAATAGGCTAATTGAAGCAACGATCTATCACACTCAGGAGCACACAAAGTAACACCTATACTTGGGCAGTGATAGATCGTTGTGACAGGACTTACATAGGTGCAGAATTCGCGCCACAGGTGTCCAGACCGGCATCAGGGAGAGAGGAGCGTGTGGCGATAACGTCAGCGTTGCACGCACCTGGACCCGACACAACCCCTGGCAACGAGCAGGGAAGGAGACGCCGCACCCCTAGCAACGCCTAGAGCGGGGCGGTGTGACATAGCCCGCTTCTCAAGGGTTCCCTCCGGAAACCAGAGTCTGCCTCAAAGGATGAGCAGCATGGAATCTGGAGACCAAGAAAGGAACATGCACATCACAGGCAGGAACCCAGGAACGATCTGCCACAGAGTAACCCTTCCAATGTATCAGATACTGCACTTGTCTGCGCCTGTATCTGGAGTCCAGGATCTTAGCTACTTCATATTTAGGGTCACCACGGACTAGGAGCGGAGGAGGAGGAGCTTGGAGCCGGGTATATCTATTCTTGATGTAAGGCTTGAGTAGTGAGATGTGGAAGACTGGGTGTATGCGCAGGGTTTTGGGCAAGGCCACTTTGTAGGCAACAGGAGACAGTCTTTTCAGGACTTTGTAAGGGCCGATAAACCTAGACCCCAATTTGTGACAGGGTTGATGTAGACGAATATGTTGTAGAGATCCAAACACGTTCACCCTTTGGGATGGCACGTACAGAAGCTCTATGACTATCAGTAAACTTCTTATATCTAGAGACAGCTGAATGTAGCTGAGATAGAATACCTTGCCAATGAGTGGTGAGTCCAGTGACGTGTGGTCTGCAGCAGGAACCCCAGTGGACTGAGCAGAAAGAGGGAAGACACAAGGTTGATACCCTGCTGCGGCTTGAAATAGAGAACATCTAAGAGAAGAGTGCCAATGAGTGTTTCTTGCCAGCTCAGCTAGGGGTAACAGACCAGTTGGTATGGCGAGCGTTGACAAAGGCTCTAAGGTAGGCTTCAAGATCCTGGTTTACTCAGTGAGTCCATTGGTCTGAGGGTGGTAGCCAGAAGACAAGGAAACAGTGGTTCCAATCAACTTACAAAAGGCTCTCCAAGAGGTAGAGATGAACTGTGGACCTCTGTCGGAAACAATATTCACAGGAATGTCATGAAGTCGTACCACATGCAAGAGAAAAAGAGACGATAATTCTTAGGCAGAAGGCAGTTTGGTTAGGGGTACAAAATGAGCCAGTCTGGAAAAGCAATCCACCATAACCCAGATAACTGTATGGTGGTCAGAAGGAGGAAGGTCCACAATGAAATCCATTGTTATGTATGTCCATGGTTGTTTGGGAATGGGCAATGGTTAGAGCAAGCCAGGAGGCAAGGATCGGGGAGTTTTGTTGGCAGCTTTCACATAATCCTGAGTGTCAGACTTCATAGTAGGCCACCATACATGTTGGGAAAGACGCTTAAAAGTCCTCGTCAAACTAGGATGTCCTGACAGTTTACTATAATGAGCCCAGGATAGCACAGGGGTGGATAGGTTCAGAGGTACAAAGAAGATATGGGAGGCCACGGGGGCTCCAGGAGGTTTACTAGACTGGGCACGTTGCAATCTTTGAAGGGTGGTATTTAGTTGAGCAACCACACAGGAGGGAGGTATGATGTGTTCAATAGGAGCTTCAGAGGAGTCACTTGAGTGAGGAAACTGACGGGAAAGGGCGTCCGCATTCTTGTTCTTGGTCCCAGGTAGATAAGAGACCAGAAAGTTAAAACTGGAAAAGAACAAGGCCCACCTGGCCTGTCAAAGATTGAGTCGATGAGCAGTCTCTAGGTAAGTCAGATTCTTGTGGTCGGTGAGAATCTGAATGAGATTGGCAATGCCCTCTAACCAATGACGCCATTCAGTCAAAGCCATCTTAATGGCTAAGAGTTTGCGATTACCCACATCGTAATTCCTCTCAGCAGGAGTAAAGCATTTAGAGTAAAAGGCTACAGGGAGTGACTTGGAAGTCAAAGGATCTCTTTGGGTTAGAACTGCTCCAGCCCCTATCTCAGAGGCATCAACCTCTAATGTGAGGTTGATGTCAGGATCAGGATGGCGGAGCACAGGAGCAGAACAGAAAGCCTTTTTCAGACAAGAGAAGGCATGTATGGCTTCAGGAGGCCAATGTTTACAGTCTTTGTTCCGTTTTGTCAATTAAGTGAGAGGAGCGACTATTTGTAAAAAGTTCTTTATAAACTTGCGGTAATAATTGGAGAACCCCAAGAACCTCTGTAATTCCTTTAATGAAGCAGGTTGAGGCCATTCTAGAACTGCGGTGAGTTTAGCAGGATCCATGGCAAAACCTTCTTTCGAGATAACATAACCAAGGAAATGGATCTGAACTTGATCAAACTCACATTTTTCTAGCTTGGCTACCAAAGAATTATCTCTGAGACGTAGAAGAACTTGTCTCACGTGTTTATGATGCTCCTCTAAAGTGGAAGAGAAAACAAGGATGTCATTCAGATAGACGATGACAGTGCGGTTGAGGAGGTTACGGAAGACATCGTTAACAAATGCCTGGAAGACTGCAGGGGTGCTACACAGCCCAAAGGGCAATAACAAGGTATTTGTAATGCCCAGATCTTATGTTGAAGGCGGTCTTCCATTCATGGCCTGGAAAGATACAAACCAAGTCCAACTTGGTGAAAAAGCGAGCATCCTGGAGCGAGTCATACAGTTCGGTGATCAATGGAATGGGATAGTGATTCTTGATAGTTATGTTGTTCAAGGCCCTGTAGTCGATGCAGGGTCTGAGCCCACCATCCTTCTTACTGACGAAAAAGAAACCTGCCCCAGCAGGAGAGAAGGAAGGGCAAATGAAACCTTTAGCTAGGTTCTCTTGGATGTACTCCTCCATGGATTTGGTTTCAGCTTTGGAGAGTGGATAAGTCCTCCCTTTAGGAAGTGGGGCTCCTAGAAAGAGGTCGATCTTGCAGTCATAAGGTCGGTGAGGTGGCAGCATGTCGGCTGCTTTTTTCTCAAATACATCTGCAAAGTCTGCATATACTGAAGGAAGGTTTGGAGGAGTCTGTATACTGGCTATGGGGATGCAGAGCAGAGGAGTGACTTTAGCAAGGCAGGAGTGGAAACAGGAGGTACCCCAGGAGGCCAGTTGTCCCTCAGCCCAGTCAAACTGTGTATTGTGTACCCAAAGCCAAGGAAGACCAAGGATGACAGGCTATGCTGGGGAATGAATTACCTTTAACTGCAGCTGTTCGGTATGAAGGACTCCCACAGTCAGGGTCAGGGGTGCTGACTCAAAATGGATCAACCCTGAACCAAGGGGGGTGCCATCCAGAGTAGTTATTTTAAGACAATGTCTTTTCTGCAAAAGAGGCAAACCAGCTTGAATCATTAAACAGTGATCCAGGAAGTTTCCAGCTGCCCCTGAATTAATGAAGGCTTGAGTGTGGACGGTATTCTGAAGGAAGGTAAAGGTAACAGGTACCAGAATCCGAGAGAAGTGAGGGAATTTAGTAGAGATCATGCTTAGTGGTACCCCTGTGTTATCCCCTAAGCATTGGCTTTTCCCTGCCGAATATCACAGTCCTTTAGTTGGTGGGTGTTGGATCCACAATAAAAGCATATTCTCCTTCTTCTCTGTCTCTCAGACTCTGAAGGTTTGAAGGAGGAGAGATCCATGGGTTCCTCCACTGAGGTAACTGGAGCTGCTGAGGGGGTAGAGGATACTGCCAAAACCGGACTAATAGGAGGCCGGAGGGAAGGACCCTTCTTGTTCTGTCTCTCTCGGCTTGTCTCTTTTGAAAGTGAGAGTCCAGACTGATACAAAGCATTATAAAGTCATCCAAAGAAGAAGGAATATCACGATAAGTGAGTTCATCTTTGATGCGTTCATGCAGACCCCTCCTAAAGGCTGCCTTGAGAGCACTGCCATCCCAAGTGGTTTCAAGTGCCAAGGTGCGAAACTCGATGGCAAACTGTGCCACAGTTCTATTGCCCTGGCGGAGGTCCAGGAGAGAAAATTCTGCGGCAGAGGTATGGCCAGAAGTCCCAAACACAGAAGATAATGCAGAAATGAAATCATCAGCATCATGCAGGAGTGGAGCGTTCTGTTCCAAAAGGGGAGAGACCCAGGCTAGGGCCTTGTCTTTCAGTAAGGAAATGATAAAGATAACCCTTGACTGGTGAGACTGAAAGATGTGAGGATCATTGCAGAAGTGCAGCCTGCATTGGATAAGAAAACCCCTGCAATCAGTAGTACTTTCATACTTGTCAGGCAAAGGTATCCGGGGTATAATTCCAAAAGCAGAGGAAGAAGTCGCCGTACTTGGAGTAGGGACTGGCAGTGAGACAACAGGAGCGGTATTCCTCACTGTAACTAGTAAGGAGAGTTGAGCGGTAATAGCCTCTATCTTGGAATCCATATTCTGCAACTGTGTGGTATGGGTTCCCAGCATCTGACCCTGAAGATAAACAGCTTGTGCCACCTCATCTGGCTCCATGGCCCAAGTATAATGTAATGCTCGTGGGATACTCCTCTATCAGACCGAACTCGGCCAGTAGTCTTGTTATCCTGGCGTCGAGCCGGAATGATAGGGAATATCCCAGAGCAGAGAAAGTTAGTAAGATGAGGAAGGCGGCACTCACCACAGGCAGGACAGTCCCCAACGGCAACGGCAGAGCAGTCCAACACAAATCACTAGAATGGTCAGACAGGCATGGCTGGGCAACAGTAAAGCAATCCAAGGGCAAACCACTAGAATGGTCAGGCAGGCAGGGTTTGGCAACAGTAAAGCAGTTCAAGGGCAAACCACTAGAATAGTCAGAGTAGTCAGACAGGCAGGGTTCAGCAGCAGTAATCAATCCAGCAATTTGGGGGTTAAACAGGCAGAGTAGTCAGACAGAGGGTTCATACACGAATAGGCTAATTGAAGCAACGATCTATCACACTCAGGAGCACACAAAGTAACACCTATACTTGGGCAGTGATAGATCATTGTGACAGGACTTACATAGGCGCAGGATTCGCGCCACAGGTGTCAGGACCGGCATCAGGGAGAGAGGAGCATGCGGCGATGACGTCAGCGTTGCACGCATGCGGACCCAACACAACCCCTGGCAACGAGCAGGGAAGGAAACGCTGTGCCCCTAGCAATGGCTAGAGCGGAGCGGCGTGAAACAAATGTAACGGAACTGGAGCAGTTCTGCAAAGAAGAGTGGGCAAATATTGCACAGTCTAGATGTGCAAAGTTAGTAGAGACATATCCCAACAGACTAAAGGCTGTAATTAAAGCAAAAGTTAGTTAAACAAAATACTGACACAAGGGGGTGATCATTTTTCCAACTCAGTGATTCTGTTTTTGAATTGTCTTTACTTTATTTTTGCCTGACATGTTGGTGTTATAGTTTTCACTGGGATGTTAGAAGTTGCACTGAGTAATTCAAACTGGATAAACAAAAAATGTGTCTGTCTTTATTTCAGGCTGCAAAGCAACAAAATGTGATTATTTTCAAGGGGGTGATTCTTTTTAATACCCACTGTATAGACCCAGATTAGTTACATCTCCTTATTACCTGTCAGTCCCTAAGAAAGTTTTGGGCTATGATAGAAAGATGGTTAAACAAGATTTGCTATACCACCCTTCAACTAGAAGTAACGCAGCCCCATTGATGTCTATGGGGAAATAAAAATACAGTTTAAACCTAACACCCTAACGTAAACCCTAGTCTAAACACCCCTAATCTGCTGCCCCCAACATTGCTGACGCCTGCCTACAGTTATTAACCCCTAATCTGCCGCTCCCGATGCCGCTACCTAAATAAAATTATTAACCCCTAATCTGCTACTCTCTATCACTGCCATTATACTACATTTATTAACCCCTAAACCGCCAGCCCCCCCACATCGCAACAAGCTAAATTAAACTATATTAACCCATAAACCTAACCCTAACGTAATCCTAACACCCTCTAACTTTAACATAATAAAAATATAGCTAAATTAAAGTTAGTTAGTAACTAAATAAACCTATTAACCCCTAAACCGCCAGCCCCCCACATCGCAACAAGCTAAATTAAACTATATTAACCCCTAAACCTAACCTTAACCCCCCTAACTTTAACATAATTAAATTAGATCTAAATTAAATTTACAATTATTAACTAAATAATTCCTATTTAAAACTAAATATTTACCTGTGAAATTAAACCTAAACTAGCTACAATATAACTAATAGTTATATTGTATCTTGCCGCATGGATGAGGACTTCGCCGGCTGGATGGATCCTTCAAGCGGGACTTCAACGACTGTAAGTGGATCGTCAGGGTTAGTGTTAGGTTTTGTTAAGGGTTTTTTGGGTGGGGTTTTTTTTTAGTTTAGGGCCTGGGCAGTAAAAGAGCTAAATGCCCTTTTAAGGGCAATGCCCAAACAAATGCCCTTTTCAGGGCAATGGGTAACTTAGGTTATTTTAGATCGTTTTTTTTATTTGGGATGGTTGGTTGGGTGGAGGGTTTTACTGTTGGGGGGTGTTTGTATTTTTTTACAGGTAAAAGAGCTGATATCTTTGGGGCAATGCCCCACAAAAGGCTCTTTTAAGGGTCATTGGTAGTTTATTATAGGCTAGGGTTTTTATATTTTGGGTGGGCTTTTTTATTTTGATAGGGCTATTAGATTAGGTGTAATTCTTTTTTATTTTTGATCATTTGTTTGTTATTTTGTGTAATTTATATTTTTAGGGGGTGTTTTTTTTAAAGTAAAAGAGCTGTTTATCTCAGGGCAATGCCCTACAAAAGGTCCTTTTAAGGGCCCTTGGTAATTTGGGGGTGGGGTGGGGGTTTGTATAGTGTTAGGGGGTGTTTGTATTCTTTTTAAAGTAAAAGAGCTGTTTATCTCAGGGCAATGCCCTACAAAAGGCCCTTTTAAGGGCCCCCCAAAAGGCCCTTTTAAGGGCCCTTGGTAGTTTATTCTAAAGTAGGGTTTTTTATTTTGGGGTGTTTTTTTTTAAGGGTATTAGAATAGGATTAATCTTTATTTTTTTGGATAATTTCATTATTTTTTTTGTAATGATAGGTTTTTTTATTTTTTTGTAATGGTAGGTTTTTTATTTTTTGTAATGTTAGGTTTTAGTTTAAAGCAGGTTAGGTTTTATTTCACACGTAAGTTTGTATTTATTTTAACTAGGTAGTTAGTAAATAAGTAAAAACTAGTTAGTAACTAGTCTACCTAGTTAAAATAAATACAAACTTACCTGTGAAATAAAAATAAAACCTAAGCTAGAAGTCTTCATCCAGATGGCCTCTTCTATCTTCATCCAGCCGGCAAAGTCCTCATCCATGCGGCAAGAAGTCTTCATCCAGGCGGCCTCTTCGATCTTCATCCAGCCGGCGCGGAGCGGGTCTATCCTGAAGTCATCCGGCGCAGAACATCCTCTTCATACGGTCTCCGTCGTACACTGAATCTTCAATGCAAGGGAGGCGATTCAAGTTGGTGTCCCTTGCATTCCTATTGGCTGAAAAATGCGAGCTCAATCCTATTGGCTGATTAGATCAGCCAATAGGATTGAACTTCAATCCTATTGGCTGATTGCATCAGCCAGTAGGATTTTTTTCTACCTTAATTCGGATTGGCTGATAGAATTCTATCAGCCAATCGGAATCTAAGGGACGCCATCTTGGATGACGTCACTTAAAGAAACCTTCATTCATCTTTAGTTGTCGGAAGAAAAGGATGCTCCACGTCGGATGTCTTGAAGATGGAGCCGCTCCGCGTCGGATGGATGAAGATAGAAGATGCCGTCTGGATAAAGACTTCTGCCCGTCTGGAGGACCACTTAGCCCGGCTTGGATGAAGACTTCTCCCGGCTTCGTTGAGGACTTCGGCCCGGTTGGATGAAGACTTCTGCCGCTTCCTTGAGGATGGATGTCCGGTCTTCAGAACTGTAAGTCGATCTTCAGGGGGTTAGTGTTAGGTTTTTTTAAGGGTGTATTGGGTGGGTTTTATTTTTAGGTTAGGGACTTTGGGCCACAAAAGAGCTAACTGCCCTTTTAAGGGCAATGCCCATCCAAATGCCCTTTTCAGGTCAATGGGGAGCTTAGGTTTATTTAGATAGTATTTTATTTGGGGGGTTGGTTGTGTGGGTGGTGGGTTTTACTGTTGGGGGGGGTTGTTTGTATTTTTTTTACAGGTAAAAGAGCTGATTACTTTGGGCCAATGCCCCGCAAAAGGCCCTTTTAATGGCTATTGGTAGTTTAGTTTAGGCTAGGTTTTTTTTTATTTTGGGGGGGCTTTTTTATTTTGATAGGGCTATTAGATTAGGTGTAATTAGTTTAAATATCTTGTAATTTGTTTATTATTTTCTGTAATTTAGTGTTTTGTTTTTTATGTACTTTAGATAATTTAATTTAATTTATTTAATTGTTGTTAATTTAGTTCATGTATTTAATTATAGTATAATGTTAAGTATTATTGTAACTTAGGTTAGGTTTTATTTTACAGGTACTTTTGTATTTATTTTAGCTAGGTAGTTATTAAATAGTTAATAACTATTTAATAACTATTCTACCTAGTTAAAATAAATACCAACTTGCCTGTAAAATAAAAATAAACCCTAAAATAGGTACAATGTAACTATTAGTTATATTGTAGCTATCTTAGGGTTTATTTTACAGGTAAGTATTTAGTTTTACATAGGAATTATTTAGTTAATGATAGGAATTTTTAGTTAGATTTATTTAAATTATATTTTAGTTAGGGGGTGTTAGGGTTAGACTTAGGTTTAGGGATTAATACATTTAGTATAGTGGCGGCGACATTGGGGGCTGCAGATTAGGGGTTAATAAATGTAGGTAGGTGGCGGCGATGTTAGGGACGGCAGATTAGGGGTTTATAATATTTAACTAATGTTTGCGAGGCGGGAGTGCGGCGGTTTAGGGGTTAATATGTTTATTATAGTGGCGGCGACGTTGGGGGCAGCAGATTAGGGGTTAATAAGTGTAGGTAGGTTGCCGCGACATTGGGGGCGTAAGATTAGGGGTTAATAAATATAATGTAGGTGTCGGCGATGTTGGGGGCAGCAGATTAGGGGTTCATAACTATAATGTAGGTGGCGGCGGTGTCCGGAGCGACAGATTAGGGGTTAATAAATATAATGCAGGTGTCTGCAATGTCGGGGGCAGCAGATTAGGGGTTAATAAGTGTAAGATTAGGGCTGTTTAGGCTCGGGGTTCATGTTAAGGTGTTAGGTGTAAACATAACTTTTATTTCCCCATAGGAATCAATGGGGCTGCGTTAGTGAGTTTTACGCTGCTTTTTTGCAGGTGTTAGACTTTTTCTCATTCCTATGGGGAAATCGTGCATGAGCACATACGACCAGCTCACCCCTGACTTAAAGGGACACTGAACCCAATTTTTTTCTTTTGTGATTCAGATAGAGCATGCAAATGTAAGCAACTTTCTAATTTACTCCTATTATCAATTTTTCTTCGTTCTCTTGCTATCTTTATTTGAAAAAAAGTCATCTCATCTATTTTTTGGTTTAGAAAAACCTGGACAGCACTTGTTTATTGGTGGGTGAATTTATCCACCAATCATCAAGAACAACCCAGGTTGTTCGCCAAAAATGGGCCGTCATCTAAACTTACATTCTTGCATTTCAAATAAAGATACCAAGAGAATGAAGAAAATTTGATAATAGGAGTAAATTAGAAAGTTGCTTAAAATTGCATGCTCTATCTGAATCACAAAAGAAAAAAATTGGGTTCAGTGTCCCTTTAAGCAGCGCTGGTATTGGAGTGCGGTAAGGAGCAAAATTTTGCTCAATGCTCACTTCTTGTCTTTTAACGCTGGGTTTGTAAAAACCCGTAATACCAGAGCTGCAGGTAAGTGAGCGGTGAGACAAAACTGCTTGTTAGCATCGCATAGCCTCTAACGCAAAACTCGTAATCTAGCCGTTTGTATGTAAATATTAATAAAAATATATATATGAGTTAATAGGTATAGGACAAGGTATTTGAATGGAAAAGGGCTATAATGTATATGTCTAAATATGTTCATGGGTGTATATATATATATATATATATATGTGCATATATACATGTGTATGTATTTATATGTATATACATGCATATATACTCATGTATAAACATATACTGTATATATTCACTGTGGAGCCCTTTCCTTAAAACATGATAAATCACTTTTATTCAATTTTAATATTTTATAATGTTATTTACAGTGTTCTTAGTATTTTTAAATATGTATTTCTATATATATCTATACCAGTATATATTCATATAGATAAATAGGTATAGATATATATTTTAAAAAAATCATATAAATTTAAAAATAAAAAGAACATTATCTTCTATGTGAAGAACATTGGAATGTAAAATATGCATAACTACCTTAGGGTTGGACACTGTAGGTCTAACGCAGTGTCGGTTTAGTGCGCAAGTGATAAGTTTTAGTTATTTTTTAACACACACGCACACACACGCTCCTTGTGCTAATGCACTGTTGCAGAAATCTGTGGCAACCTAAGGGTTGCAGGTTTGATCCCGGCGAGGTCCACTCAGCCTTTTATCCTTCCGAGGTCGGTAAAATGAGTACCATTGAGTTGGGTAATAATAACATCTGTTATCAGCGCCGCGAGTCGGTTAAATCCGAGGTTGTGCGTTATAATCATTATTATTATTATTATATATGTGTGTGTGTGTGTATATGTGTATGTATATATGACAGACAAGAAAATGTATATCCAAACAAATGCAAATGACAAATACAATTTGCTGGCTAGTTTATTATATTCTTTCTTCCCTAGAATATTTTGCCTCTCTTTATTCCTCCACATGCAGTTATAGAGCAGAATTTATGAATGTGTTACAAACCATCAGTACGCATGCAGGCTCAGGTCTTTGTGCCTGTTTGAGGATTCGCTCATGATATGAATGTTAAGTGGGTTGGATTAGCAGCGACGATCTGATTATATATGTGAAGTAGCTGACATTTGAATGATTTTATTTGTAAACAGGCAGTTTATATCACTTTTGTGACCTACTTACTTTACTAGCAGTGAATAACTTAGTCCCGTTATAATATTTAGTGTATAATAAGAGACTGTTCTTTGTAAAAACGTTGTGTTGTGAGCAAGGTAAGAATAATGTTGTGTCTACAGGCATCAGACATGAGCAGGACTGGCGGCACCTAGTGGATTAGAAGGGAATTTACATAGTGTCATATCTGATGGACTTCCTATTCTGGCTACATATATTAGGAAAACAAACAAATGCATCAACATACAAGAATTCTGCTCAATTTGTTATTTGTTATTTTGTGTTTTTGTTTGTTTGTTTTTTGCTTAAAATCATGACATATTTTTCTTGTATTGCAGGTTACCATGGATTGTACTGTGAAGAGGAATATAATGAGTGTGCCTCAGCCCCATGCCAGAATGGTGCCTCTTGTAAAGATATGGTTAATGGGTACCAGTGTGTGTGTCCTGCTGAGTATGAAGGTACATTAGGAGCTTATAAACATAAGGCATCATCTCTGTTTTATGTATTAGGCCTCAAATGGAAAAAGTGCTCAGTCGTTTTCAAAACAGTTTTAATCTGTTCTTCTGTATGTGCAGTTCTGTATGAGATGATAATATCAACAGAGGATAATATAACCACAGCCTAGGGATGGACAAATGGCTCAGTGGATTCATTTGAAACAAAAAATACTGCCCACATGCATGTGTTTTGTTAACATATTTTGAATGTTTGCTGTGCATATGGGCATTAGAAGTGTTTTGAAAGATAAATTAAATTTTACGCAAAATTAACATTTGCTTGTTGATTCATGTTGATTCTTAGGGGCCGAATTATCAAGCGCAGAATGGAGCTTGATGCCCCTGTTTCCACGCGAGCCTTAAAGGGACACTGAACCCAAATTTTTTCTTTCATGATTCAGATAGAGCATGCAATTTTAATCAACTTTCTAATTTACTCCTATTATCAATTTTTCTTCGTTCTCTTGCTATCTTTTTTTTAAAAGCAGAAATGTAAATCTTAGCAGCCAGCCCATTTTAGATTCAGCACCATGGATAGCGCTTGCTTATTGGAGGCTTACATTTACCCATCAATAAGCAAGCATAACCCAGGTTCTCAACCAAAAATGGGCCGGCTCCTATGCATCACATTCCTGCTTTTTAAATAAAGATAGCAAGAGAGCAAAGAACAATTGATAATAGTAGTAAATTAGAAAGTTGCTTAAAATTGCATGCTCTATTTGAATCATAATAGAAAAAAATTGGGCTTAGTGTCCCTTTAAGGCTCGCCGGAAACAGCAGTTATGAAGCAGCGGTCTAAATACCGTTGCTCCATAACTTGTCCGCCTGCTCTGAAGCTGCGGACATCAATCCACCTGATCCTATACGATCGGGCTGATTGACACCCCCTGC
Organism: Bombina bombina; assembly: GCF_027579735.1. Classification (NCBI taxonomy): domain Eukaryota; kingdom Metazoa; phylum Chordata; class Amphibia; order Anura; family Bombinatoridae; genus Bombina; species Bombina bombina. The sequence goes on from NC_069502.1 coordinate 234,796,198, forward strand.
TAATGGACAATGGGCCGCGAATCTGCAGGGGACGGCATTGCAGAAGCAGTTCACCAGAACTGCTTGTGCAATGATAAATGCCAACAGCATATGCTGTCGGCATTTATCGATTTGTGGCGGACATGATACGCTACATCGTATAATGTCCGCTCGCACTTTAATAAATCTGCCCATAGTATTAGAGTCTAAGCTATCATTTTTATAATTACAGGGAGTGCAGAATTATTAGGCAAATTAGTATTTTGACCACATCATCCTCTTTATGCATGTTGTCTTACTCCAAGCTGTATAGGCTCGAAAGCCTACTACCAATTAAGCATATTAGGTGATGTGCATCTCTGTAATGAGAAGGGGTGTGGTCTAATGACATCAACACCCTATATCAGGTGTGCATAATTATTAGGCAACTTCCTTTCCTTTGGCAAAATGGGTCAAAAGAAGGACTTGACAGGCTCAGAAAAGTCAAAAATAGTGAGATATCTTGCAGAGGGATGCAGCACTCTTAAAATTGCAAAGCTTCTGAAGCGTGATCATCGAACAATCAAGCGTTTCATTCAAAATAGTCAACAGGGTCGCAAGAAGCGTGTGGAAAAACCAAGGCGCAAAATAACTGCCCATGAACTGAGAAAAGTCAAGCGTGCAGCTGCCAAGATGCCACTTGCCACCAGTTTGGCCATATTTCAGAGCTGCAACATCACTGGAGTGCCCAAAAGCACAAGGTGTGCAATACTCAGAGACATGGCCAAGGTAAGAAAGGCTGAAAGACGACCACCACTGAACAAGACACACAAGCTGAAACGTCAAGACTGGGCCAAGAAATATCTCAAGACTGATTTTCTAAGGTTTTATGGACTGATGAAATGAGAGTGAGTCTTGATGGGCCAGATGGATGGGCCCGTGGCTGGATTGGTAAAGGGCAGAGAGCTCCAGTCCGACTCAGACACCAGCAAGGTGGAGGTGGAGTACTGGTTTGGGCTGGTATCATCAAAGATGAGCTTGTGGGGCCTTTTCGGGTTGAGGATGGAGTCAAGCTCAACTCCCAGTCCTACTGCCAGTTTCTGGAAGACACCTTCTTCAAGCAGTGGTACAGGAAGAAGTCTGCATCCTTCAAGAAAAACATGATTTTCATGCAGGACAATGCTCCATCACATGCGTCCAAGTACTCCACAGCGTGGCTGGCAAGAAAGGGTATAAAAGAAGAAAATCTAATGACATGGCCTCCTTGTTCACCTGATCTGAACCCCATTGAGAACCTGTGGTTCATCATCAAATGTGAGATTTACAAGGAGGGAAAACAGTACACCTCTCTGAACAGTGTCTGGGAGGCTGTGGTTGCTGCTGCACGCAATGTTGATGGTGAACAGATCAAAACACTGACAGAATCCATGGATGGCAGGCTTTTGAGTATCCTTGCAAAGAAAGGTGGCTATATTGGTCACTGATTTGTTTTTGTTTTGTTTTTGAATGTCAGAAATGTATATTTGTGAATATTGAGATGTTATATTGGTTTCACTGGTAAAAATAAATAATTGAAATGGGTATATATTTGTTTTTTGTTAAGTTGCCTAATAATTATGCACAGTAATAGTCACCTGCACACACAGATATACCCCTAAAATAGCTATAACTAAAAACAAACTAAAAACTACTTCCAAAACTATTCAGCTTTGATATTAATGATTTTTTTGGGTTCATTGAGAACATGGTTGTTGTTCAATAATAAAATCAATCCTCAAAAATACAACTTGCCTAATAATTCTGCACTCCCTGTATTTTAAGTATTTCAGATTTTTCCCTTAGCTAGGATGGAAAATTCAAAATATTGACATTCATATTTGGGTATAAGGGTCGATTCCCATTGTGAAAAGTTCAGATTGGATACCAGCATATAGCGGGAAAATCGCCTATGTAATGCATGTACAGCAATGGTTTTGGCGATCACAATTCTCTTGACCATTGGTTTTGCACGTTACTTCAGCAACAAAATGGACACATTCAAATTGTATATATTACAAGATGATTTTGAATAATTATTTTATCTTGTTCATGTGTAATACACTCTGAAATGGCCACTGACACTATTTTAGATGTATATATAAGAATTAATCCATCTCAAGTGGTCCAACATAGTTTGCTTGACCATTTTAAATGTTCCTAATTTATTCAAGTGATTACCTTTACGTATTGTTATTTCAAAACCAGTTTTTTATTTTTATTTTACTTAGTTTAACAACAGGGGCCATCTTTGTGTCATGACGCACAACAAATTTTGGTTATACAGCTGTTCATGGAAACCTCAATATCTCAGCTCAGGATGGTCATTGCTTCTTGGAATAAAAACTGATCTCTAATGCACATTCCAATGTGTATTTACATATATAAACATGTAGCAAATTCTTGTTACTACAACTAAACCCTAAGTCCTAATGTAATGATGAAGATTGTTGAAAGTTCCATTTTTAGGGTAAATTTATAATTGGAAGGATTCAAGTCTGACTTGATTTTTTTTAGGGGGTAGCTAGGTAAAAATAGTGTGCATAGAGAACATTTCAGGTTTAATACTTCTCTTATTTTTTTTATTTTTTGAAGGACAATAAACTATAATCTTTTAACATATCCCCCCATTTTTAGGTTGAGTATCTCTGGTGGAGGACCAGATAGGAATCTGACTTTTCACATTTATAAGTCATCTATGGTAGCATTCTGAGGTAAAAATTTTGAGTTTGAGATTCCACTGGTTACAGATCCAGGGCTAGTAGAAATCTGGGGAAAAGCTTACTTTATGCATGCATTTTGATAAATGAACAGATGTAATATAAGCATAACAAATAATAAAAATTAATAGTGTGGGAGGTATGTCTGGGCAATGATCCTGCTAGGTCGCATTACCAGAAGCTGTTGTGATGATTTGCAATATCCACTGATTACTGCAACAGATTTACAGCATCCCAGTCTTGTGCCAGAAATTATTAACAGGTCAGAGTTTGCACCTAGAATCGATCTAGACGACCTGGTAATGGATGTCCTGGGGATGACTGCTGTGGGGGGTCCAGAGTAGGCACCATCTGGGCAGACTGTGGAAGCCACAAAGCACATGTATGAGAGAAAGGTACAATTGGGCCTCTAAGATAATCAGTTCCCTGCCTGCAGCTGCTGGGTATGTCACACGGATTAAGCAGAAGCAGGTGGAAATGAGAGGGAAATTGACTCCTAAATCTAAACAGCTGCATATTATACAACAGGTTGGAGGAGCGTCAATGGTGCTGGGGTCTGTGTAGAGAAGCTTGAGCATGTTTGTCACAGGGATTTGAAAATTCGATGATGAGGTAATGCAGTTGCCGTTACCTGAGGGAAGCAGTTTGCGCACATCTATGGCAGAAATCAGTGAGCGAGTATACCCCAGGGAAACAGGTCAATTAAAGAGGGGTGTTAAAAAAGGGAAAGAACAAGCAACAGATAGTGATGTCCTGTATGGAACAGTTAAAAATATAAGTGGAATAGGTCTACTTAAATTCAGTAGAGCTATAACTTAGCTCTCAGTAAAATGGCTCATGTATAAAGTATAGATGGATCAGAGGACATCAAGCTTGATAAAAGCGGTTTATTACTTCACAAATCACTTGATTTAGAAAGAAACATAAGAACAGAATCACACAGTCGACCGTTAATTCGCCAAACACTGCATTCACAGAAGGCTTCACAGTGTTTAAATTCAGAGTCCCAATCCTCTTTGTGACATCAGAGTCCCAACAGTCCTATGAAATACAACGCGCGTTTCACCGGTCACTGCCAGCTTTTTCAAAGATATCATGTAATCCCTCTTAGGCTCTTTTATAATCCTGTCCTTTCAGAACCTCCTTCTGTTAAATATTTTATCTCCAAAATGTTCAGCATATATAGTCCGTAATTATTAGAAAAAGTGCCATAGTAATGAATAACATATTATACATATGCCATCATATCGGTAAAAATACATTATAATAAAACATACATACAATTTATTAACGTATATAAAATTTATCAAACATACGCAACTGTTTAAAACATAAAAACTATTATTTTAAAAAACTAAAAAGTGTGGTTCTACATTGGGATCGAACTAAAAGCAAAAATATGTAAAAAAATCTTCTAAGACCAGTGTGCTAAACATATAACTAGGTCTCATATATTAGTCCTAAAACTATATATGTACACAACTACATAATTGTAAAAATATAGCATCCATTTCTATTATACTAAACCAAAAATTTGTGTAGTATAGTACCAAACCAAAAATGTATATAGTATACTATACACATTTTTGGTTTGCTATAATATAAATTGATGCTTTATTTTTACAATTATGTAGTTGTATAGACAGATTTTTATATATTTTTGCTTTGAGTACGATCCCAATGTAGAACCACACTTTTTAATTTTTTTTAAATAATAGTTTTTTATGTTTTAAACAGTTGCTTATGTTTGTAAAATTTTATATACGTTAATAAATTGTATGTATGTTTTAGTATAATGTATTTTTAACTATATGATGGCTTATGTATAATATGTTATTCATTACTATGGCACTTTTCTTATAATTCCGGACTATATATGCTGAACATTTTGGAGATAAAAGAGTTAACAGAAGGAGGATCCGAAAGGACGAATGAGAAGAAATCCTGGATTATAAAAGACATGATATCCTGGAAAAAGCCAGCGGTGACCATTGAAACGTGAGTTGGATTGCTTTGGACTGTTGGGACTCTAATGTCACGAGGAGGGCTGGGGCTCTAAATTTGCAAACCGTGAAGCCTTTTGTGAACACTGGGTTTGGCGATTTAACGGTTGGCTGTGTGATTCTGTTCTTATGTTTCCTTTCTTACCTGAGTGATTTGTGAGTTAATAAACCGCTTTTATCAAGCTTGATGTCCCGGCCCTGATCCATCTATATTTATACATGAGCCATTTTACTGGGAGCTAAGCTATAGCTCTACCGAGTGTGAGTAGACCTATCCCACTTATATTCTTAACTGTTCGATACAGGACTTAACTATCTGTTGCTTGTTCTTTCCCTTTTTTAAGGACTTTTACATCAAGATTCCTGAAGAGCAGATATACTTTACCAAGTGCTTTATCACATGCTTTGAATTAAACCTCAATTTAAAAAAAAAAAATTAACAGTATTTTACAGTAATTATGTTTATGATTGACATACAATAGCTTACTGACTGACAGAGCAAATATAATCAATGTCGTTCTCCCTAGGGATGAATTTTCTGTTTTCTTGCTGAGAAACTCAATGCTTTAAAGGCACACCATTGTATTGCTAAGGTTCAGCCTCAGTTCCTTAAAGACAGAAAGGAAAACCTTACTCAGTGTTGTCCTCTGTGACTTTTCGGAAAATGATTCATTTATCGTTCAGGATGAAGTCCAGCGTCATCACTGCATCATCGTCTAGAACAGTGGTTCTCAACCAAAGTAACCTCAAGGCCCGGTAAATTATATATATATATATATATATATATATATATATATATATATATATATATATATATATATATATATATATATATATATATACGAATTTGGTTAAAAGCGCACTCCCACTCGCTGGAAAGACAAATACCAGGGTGCAAAATACCACAGTATACAAAATCCAATAATTGCACTCTCTGGATTTAAACCACAGCAACTTTAATGTGTGACGTTTCTGGACATTCACCCCTTCCTCAGACAACCATAAAGTGAACAAAACAGTGCTTACATACTTAAACAGGCTCCTCCTACTTCATCCACAACCAATCACAAAGGTATCACAGTTGATACTAATTAAATGCAATTCAGGTAATAATGTACACAAAAACATAATGTAAATACAAATACAACAATATCAGGTTATTTAGTCATACTCTTATTATAAAAAGAACCAAAGTGAATATAGTGTATATATCCAGTGGCAAGATATTCTAAACTATAGAACCCTAAAACAACGGAGACTAATAAATGCTAATACCTAGGTCTCTCATAATGATCAATCCTAATACTCACAGCATTATAGTTACAAAAGCTCCCTAAACATATAAAGCATCAAATCCATAGATTGTTATAAAATAAGTTCAATGCACCACCATTACCAAACATTTGCAGCGTGGTGAAGTACAACCAAAGCTGAGAGAAGGTTGAGGCATGTACACCCTTGTCATACTGTGTGTCTTCAGTGTCAGCCAATCACTGGGCATCACTACAATCACTTACCAGGATCCACTCCCCATGGCATAACAAAGAATATACTATGTGTGCATCACTACTGTGTTACTACAGGGACCAACAAGTGGGTATAAAGTAAAAAATGTCTGGCAGCACAGCAGTAAAATTTCAAACAAGACTTTATTCTTCACAAAGGGCAAACATGTACGAACATGGGGTGAAGACTGACGCGTTTCGTGCCCCCTAGTAGCGCTTCATCAGAGACAACAAATGGGTATAACCCTGTCACAGATCCTTATCTTAGCCACCTCTACCACCATTAGATGATGACCTTGTAGTATAAAAGAGGTTGCAATCTGCAAGATCTTTTGATGATAACAGGTGCTGCACATGCATATACCAAGGAGTCATGGTTAAAGACCTGTAAACCGGGATGTTTCAAGTGCATCAGCTGTATCACTTGTAATTCAATCATCTAAAGCAGCTCTTTTCATCATCCACACTCTAACCAGAGATATAAGATCAAATTTCACTTAACCTGTTTAACTAAGTATGTGGTGTACTTTCTCAACTGTATTTATGGGAAGTACTATGTGGGTAAAATGGACGATGATATTAAGAAAAGAATGGCTTTGGAGAAAAGGAAAATGGACCAATCAGTGGCAAGATACTTTCTGGAGATGAATCATACAGTGAAAGATCTATGCATCATATTAATCGATCATGTACCCCCGGGAAGAGGTGGGGACAGGAAGAAGAAGCTCTTACAGTTGGAGACGAAATGGATCTTTACCCTGGGGACTGTACATCCAGGAGGTCTGAACACTAGTGTGGACTGGCATTGCTTCCTGTAAAGGGGAAACATGTTAACATGGAAAGCTTTCTACCATACTCTATGAAGACATGGGGCGGTAAGTTATAGCCAATAAGTGATATAGGTCTATTCTAGTCCTGCAATGGTATGTATTGTGATTCCGTGCTGTGTTATGTCCATAGTAAATATGTGAAGTGGTAATAGGTTTTTCCACCTTAGAGTAATTTTAAGGTTTTGTTATGTAAGGTCCTCACTGCTGGCCATATTTTTGGCCATATTTTTTTGACCAAATATTTAAGTCCTGTCGCTTTATGGTTGCCTTTTATGTATATGTATATTGGCAGCGTTATCCAAGAGAAGGGAAGTTTGACAGTTGGTTTGTTTTCTACCTGTTTTTGATCCCAGCCCCTTTTCCCCTTTATAATTGGTAAGATTTAATCTCACACGGGTGCTTTAATCCTAGTACTGTATAGTTGATTTGGCACATGATAGCTGTCAGTGTTAGCCTGTGGGGGATAAGCTAGGACCAGCTGAGAGATGGGGAATGTAGCCTAACATCTGATCGTATAGTGTACCTGGTGATTGACCCATTCCGATGGCATATATGACATCACTGGACACGCCCCTTATAGCGTTTTGACAGGATGGTACTACGAGGTGATCATCTAATGGTGGTAAAGGTGGCTAAGACAAGGATGTGTGACAGGGTTAGGGTTAGGGAGTTTTTGTAACTATAGTGCTGTGAGTATTAGGATTGTTCGTTATAAGAGACCTAGGTATTTTCATTTATTAGTCTCCGTTGTTTTAGGGTTCTAAAGTTTAGAATATCTTGTCACTGGATATATACACTATATGCACTTTGGTTTTTCATAATAAGTGTATGACTAAATAAGCACTTAAGATATATAACGCATATCCTGATATTGTTGTATTTGTATTTACATGATGTTTTTTGTGTACATTATCATCTGAATTGCATTTAATTAGTATCAACTTTGTGATTGGTTGTGGAGGAAGTAGGAGGAGCCTATTTAAGTATGTAAGCACTGTTTTGTTCACTTTATGGTTGTCTGAGGAAGGGGTGAATGCCTCGAAACGTCACACATTAAAGTTGCTGTGGTTTAAATCCAGAGAGTGCAAATATTGGATTTTGTGTATATATATATATATACTGTAACTGTAAAGAGGGTTTTATCCAGAATACAATACTGGAAAAATTGTAGACAATAAGGCAACAATCATAGCTAGGCAAGCTGTGTACTTATAAAACTTTGAGAAAGCGCCAGAGTGGCATGAAATGCGTCAGCTGACGTAGACACCGGCGTTGTGTTTACCTACACTCCTCTGTATCAAGCTATGGTGTACTGTGAGTTTTTAAATTGCCTATAATAAATGTGAAGTTTTATAAGTACACTGCTTGCCTAGCTACGATTATTGCCTTATTGTCTACAATTTTCCCTACATTGTATTCTGGATAAAACCCTCTTTACAGTTATGTTCACGAGTGAGCACTAGGAACCTGCCCAGGTGCTGCACTCAAATCAGCCTTTGAAGCAACGGCTGCAATCCAGAGCAATCAGAAAAGGAAATAAAAGGCTAATAGGACCTGGACTGAGGGACCAGCAAGTAGTGGGGCCCACAAATGGCATCTCCATGGCTACTGGTGTCTTGCTTAAGCATGGGTTTTCAGTTGCCCTATCAATAAGTAAGCAGTTAAGTGTGGGCTAAGTGGGGGCCCTGGCACCCGAGTGGATGTCTTCTGCCTGGATGAGGGTTTTTTACTCGGGAAACCCTGGAGTGGGCTGTCCTGTCGGGGTGTCTGTCACTGTAAGGGCCATGGAGTGTGGGGTCTAGCCCTGGAGGTTGAGGCCCTGTCTCGAGTTCTTGATGTTGGGGGGCCTGGCTCTAGAGGGGGCCTGGTGGGGACAGGGCAGGGAGGCTACCAAATGTATTTGCATACATTTTGGGTCAGTTTGAGACAGTGGGTTCCCTTACCTAAGTTTTGCCCAGGGTCTTGATTGGTCTCAGTCTGCCCCGGTGTGGAGTGGGGACATGACAGGTCGCAGCCCACCAGCAGGGCTGTCACAGCCCGGTACTGGGCCACGGCCTGGCTGTTGAGAAAACAGAGTTTAGAACACAACAGAGTTGAAGTTCATACATTTTAAAAGAAGCTCTTAGAGCACATCACTGAGACTCCCATCGGGACAGAAAAGATTATATATTTTTCTGATGGATTTGCGAGCCAATATAAAACAAGAAGAATTTTGTTAATCGGTGCAACCATGAGAAGGACTTTAGTATAAAATCTGATTGGAACTTCTTCACAACGTCCCATTGCAAAAATGCATGTTATGGGGTGGGAGGAACAACTAAGCAGTAACAACAAAAGACAGTTTGGAGAGGACAACAGAGGGTCAAATCCTAACCCCTGAAGATATGTTCTTCTTTGTCAATGAGAAGATTAAGGAGGTTACATACATCTATGTCAAAAGCGAGGAAGTAACTGAACTTCATGAACGGAGACTCAAGGACCTGTTTGGGAAGTGTGAGAGAATTTTGGGTACAGTAACATTTAACCATTTCAGGTGGTATCAAAGTGTACTATCTAGTGCTTCTTTGCACCTGCATCACAAGAGTTGGAAGAACAGTAATTAAATCTGTCCTCCTGATCCAATGGAATAATGACTGTGTCACTTGTGTCTATGATGACCAGTGGTAGTTAGGCTTGATTGAGGACATCACATTACCCATTCCCCAGTATTGCATAACCAACACGGTTATATTAATATACTTTTTACCTCTGTGATTACCTTGTATCTAAGCCTCTGCAGACTGCCCCCTTATTTCAGTTCTTTTGACAGAGTTGCATTTTAGCCAATCAGTGCCCCCTTATAAGTAACTCCACGGGCGTGAGCACAATGTATCTATATGGCACACATGAACTAACACCCTCTAGCTGTGAAAAACTGTCAAATGCTTGCAAAGGCTTAGAAATAAGCATATGAGCCTATCTAGGTTTAGCTTTTAACTAAGAATACCAAGAGAACAAAGCAAATTTGATGTTAAAAGTAAATGGGAAAGTTGTTTAAAATGGCATGCCCTATCTGAATGATGAAAGTTTAATTTTGACTAGACTGTCCATTTAAATACTGTACATTCTTTTTATTTGTTATGCTTATATTACAACTTTTCATTTCTCAAAACTTATGAATCAACTAGGCTTTTCTCCAGATTTCTACTAGCCTTAGCTCTTTAACCTGTGGAATCTCAAACTAATTTTTTGACAGCAGAATTCTACCATAGATGACTTATAGTGCCTAGCAAAAGTATTCACCCCCCTTTGCATTTTCCCTATTTTGTTGCATTACAACCTGAAGTTAGAATGGAATTCTGGGGGTTTGTATCATTTGATTTACACAAGATGCCTACTACTTTGAAGATGCTAAATATTTTTTATTGTGAAACAAACAAGAAATAAGACACTAAAAAAAAGAAAACTTGAGCGTGCTTAACTATTCCCCCCCCCCCCCCCCCCAAAGTAAGTACTTTCGAGAGACACCTTTTACAGAATTTATAGCTGCAAGTCTCTTGGGGTATGTCTCTATAAGCTTGGCACATCTAGCCAATGGGATTTTTGCCCATTATTCAAGGCAAAACTACTCCAGCTTCTTCAAGTTGGATGGGTTCCGCTGGTGTACAGCAATCTTTAGGTCAAACAACAGATTCTCAATTGGATTGAGGTCTGGGCTTTGTCTAGGCCATTCCAAGACTGTCACGAATACCTCATGATTTAGCTGCTAAGGGGTTAATTCTCTTTAGCCTGTGAGCTAAAAAAAAAATGTTTTTTCAAAGAGAACTGTGTCCTGTGTTTATGTTTGTTTTTTTGTGATAAAACCAGACCCCATTATAAATTGTTTCAGAGTTCCACTTGAATAAATGTTATCATATAGGCATTGGTGCATTCAGGCTGTAAAAGTGTCGATTTTTAGAGACACAGAACAGTACCTCCTCACAGAAATATGGTCAATAAAGGGACATGGGTATAAGGTAGATATGTGGTTAAAACATGTTATGACATTAGATGAAGGTAAATATGACAACCATGTCATATTTGGTATCAAACTGTTTCTCACAATGCAAGTAAGAGATTGCCTGTCTGTCTATTTGAAATTATATTGTGTTCTCTAAAGTCAGCCAAAAGTACTTAAAGTTTATTGACTGTTGTAAAATATAGGGGGTTTCCTGGCCAGCCCCTGAAAAGGCTACCTGATCTATTGAAAAAAGGTAAATAAAAAAATAAAAAAATATACAGCACTAAAAAGTCTAAAGAATTTCCAAGCCACTCCCCGACCACCTCTCCAAAATGGCCACAATAAAAAACAAAGAATACGAGATTGAGATGGCGCTGATAGCTATGAAAATCAACACACTTAATCTGTAAATAATATGGTATAAAAATTAATCAACAAAATGCAAGGAATAAAAAAGTTTATTACTACAATGATTCACAATGAAAACGCAAGGGACGTCTCCCTAATAGAATTAAATTAATATAACTTACTTATAGCGTAGACAATTCATATTTAAAAGGAAAAAATATATTATAATCTTGCTAGAATACCACCCTAAGAAAAAATGGAAAAAAAAATGGATATAAAAAACCTATGTAAAAATACATAAAATTCTCAAAAATTCATCTAAATGTTAGCTCCCAATGTTCATAATATTGAAACAGTAATATTGTCCATAAAAGATCCAATTTGAAATAAAGTTGATGTTAGGGTATGGATGATGTAATGATTAAATTTTAATTGATACTTTTCGTTGTTACAGCTGATTGACTTGCAACTTTGTTGCTAAACGAAAGTTAATGTAGTGCTTGTACAAAATTTTATGATCCACCTTGTAACGAGAGTGTATAGAAACACTTACGTGTGAACATTTAGAGCAGTCTTTTATGTGGGAGCCAAAACATTGTAAAAATTCACACTCGAAAGCGCCTTGCCAGATCACCTATATAGTGGTGTGATCTGTGTGATTGTCATGATCCGGTGTACATGCGCTCAGGACACAGACCCTCGGGGCAGTGGTAGGGATTTGAAGACACCGACCCCTGACCCGGGGAAGAGTATCCTGGACGTGGATAGATGATATTCTGTGATTCATAGTTGCTAGAAGTTATTGTAGAATAAATGGAGAGTGCAACATTTGTATACAATATGTTCTGACTTCACTGTGACTTATAGTTACTTAATAGGAGTAGCTGCAGGATTTAATGAGAGAAAAATATAGCAATGTGGAATGTTCAGGCTTTAGAGTAAACTGGTAGAAGATTGACACTTAGATGCAAACTAAGGTTTGTTGCATGTTCACAGTACATAATATTATATAGAGCTGTATGTCAGAATTAAGCAGAGCAGCACAGGTGATAGACATGTTGCAACTTTTATGCATTAATTACTGTTTGTGAATATATATGCAAACTAAGGTTTGTTGCAGGTTCAGAGTACATAATATTATATATAGCTGTATGTCAGTAATAAGCAGAGCAGCACAGGTTTAGTCAAGTTGAAAGTTTAAGGCATCAATTACTGTTTGTGCATATATTGGAGAATCACATGAAAGCTTTTAACTGAACACATAGATGCAGAGTTCTGAATATGTTCACATATTTGTAGAAGGATATTTCAGCTATGACAAGTTGTTGCAGAGAATAGTTATACAGTTCTGAGTAAGATGCTGTTGTTATAATTAGAGAGTGATGATAACCAAAAGTATACTTGATTTATAATAAAGTTCAGAGTTTAAGTAGCAGTGTCCAGGTAACAAAAATGGAATTATTTGGATACTTGCGATTTGATGATTTTAAGCATAGGAAAGGCTGTAGCTTGAATAACTTGGTTGAATTCATGCAGGAAACAGTCACAGACCTCTGTTCAGGATCACAACTTCAAAGTTAATGCAAAGCACATTAGGCCTGAGAAGACTTAAAAAGAGGCTGAGGAAATCAGGTGCATGAATGATTAATCAGGCAGGCAAGCTGAATGCAAATACTGCCCAAACCAGCATGATTGTCAGAAGCAGGGAAGGCAGTCTTAAAGGGACAGTGATATTAGGCTGAGATATGTTACAGAACCCCCTCCTTAAAGGCGACCTCCGGGCGCCCAACCCAATCCAAATGGAGAGAGAACAAAAATGATATGGAGAGCCGGTAGTAGATGTATGGAGGTAATGAGTCCAATCCGAAATCAAGAAAGGAGGGTTGGAGACAGGGGCGGACTGAGACCAACCAGGGCCCCCGGGCAAAAGTGGGGCAGGGCCCCCCACCTCCTCTTTGCTCCACCTACCTACCTACCTCCTCCGCCCCTCCTCTACACTATTGCCCCTCCCATCCTCTGTGCCCACCTCCCTTGCCCCTCCTACCTCATATTCCCCTCCCCCACCATGTTTTTAATTGCCAAATAAAGAGACAATTTTTTCCTTAAATATTTTTAATAAGAACTAAATATTGTAAATTAACAAGTGCTTATGCAAAAAAAATCCCCCTGCCTATATGCACTACAGAAGGGAGCAGAAAGTAGTGAGGGGCAGACATGGGTTTGAAATCACTTCTGTTTACTTGTTACTGGCAGCTAAAGAGGTAAAATTACTGAAATTAGTACATCATGGGATTAACATTGGGGCTAAGGTCGTGCTGTTAGGTGGGACATTGGGGTCGAAATATCAAATGTCGAGTGGACATGATTCGCTTTAGTTAATCATGTCTGCCCAACATCGCTAAATGCTGACAGGGAAAGGGAAGGAAAGAGAAAGAGACAGAGAAAGGGATGGAGAAAGAGAAAGGGATGGAGAAAGAGAGAGACACGGAGGAAGGAAGGGGGAGAGAGACAGAGGAAGGGAGAGAGAGACAGAGGAAGGAAGAGAGAGAGACAGAGGAAGGGAGAGAGACAGAGGAAGGGAGAGAGAGAGACAGAGGAAGGGAGAGAGACAGAGGAAGGGAGAGAGAGAGAGACAGAGGAAGGGAGAGAGAGAGACAGAGGAAGGGAGAGAGAGAGACAGAGGAAGGGAGAGAGAGAGACAGAGGAAGGGAGAGAGAGAGACAGAGGAAGGGAGAGAGAGAGAAAGAGGAAGGGAGAGAGAGAGAGACAGAGGAAGGGAGCGAAAGACAGAGGAAGGGAGAAAGAGACAGAGGGAGAGAGAGGAAGGGAGAGAGAGAGACAGAGGAAGGGAGAGAGAGACAGAGGAGGGGAAAGAGAGAGACAGAGGAAGGGAGGGAGAGAGACAGAGGAAGGGAGGGAGAGAGACAGAGGAAGGGAGATAGAGAGACAGAGGAAAGGAGCGAAAGACAGAGGAAGGGAAAGAGAAAGACAGAGGAAGGGAGAAAGAGACAGGGAGAGAGAGAGAGAGAGAGAGAGAGAGAGAGAGAGGAAGGCAGAGAGAGAGACAGAGGAAGGGAGGGAGACAGAGGAAGCGAGGGAGAGACAGAGGGAGGGAGAGACGGAGGAAGGGAGGGAGACAGAGGAAGGGAAGGAGAAACAAAGGAAGGGAGGGAGAGAGACAGAGGGAGGGAGAGACAGAGGGGGGGAGAGAGGAAGGGGGGGAGAGAAACAGAAGAAGGGAGGGATAGATACAGAGGGAGGGAGAGAGAGGGAGGGAGACAGAGGAAGGGGGAGAGAGACAGAGGAAGGGTGAGAGAGAGAGAGGAATGGAGGTAGAGAGAGAGGAATGGAGGGATAGGGAGAGGAAGGGAGGGAGAGAGAGAGAGAGAGGAAGGGAGGGAGAGAGAGATGAAGGGAGGGAGAGAGAGACAGAGGAAGGGAGGGAGAGAGAGAGACAGAGGAAGGGAGAGAGAGAGAGACAGAGGAAGGGAGAGAGAGGGAGACAGAGGAAGGGAGAGAGAGAGACAGAGGAAGGGAGAGAGAGAGAGAGAGAAAGAGGAAGGGAGAGAGAGAGAGAGAGAGAGAGAGAGACAGAGGAAGGGAGAGACAGATGGAGGGAGGGAGGGATAGACAGATGGGGGGAGGGAGGGACAGATGGAGGGAGAGACAGACAGACAGAGGAAGGTTACAATGTATGCACAAAACAGGAAAGCTTCATTCTTTAGAATAGTTTCCAACAGAATTAAATTGGGGGGCTGTTATCCATTCTGTAGTCACAGAAAACAAAACAACTTGTGCTTGTAATAAGTTCTGGTATATAATTTATATAGGTATCATTGTTATACCTACTATAAGGTGATCCACTGATCTCCTAGGACCCACCACTGCCACACTATCCCTAACATTTCATCTCATCTATTTTTTTTTATTTTGAGTGGGTGTTTTAAGGGTAGATCTTGAGGACAGAAGCTGTATTTCTAAGGTTTTTGGGTCCTATGAGGACCTTTGGTGTTAGGGGATGTACTGGCGTTATTGTGTAAGGTTATTACAGAAGATAGCAGATGAAAGGGACACATACACAGACCCACAAACACACTTAGAGATACACACACATACATAAACACAGATACACATACACCTACTTAGAGATACACATACACACATAAATACAGAGATACACATACATAAATGCAGATACACACTCGTACAAAGATAAACACATGCATACAAAGAAATATACAAACATACATACACAGAGATACACACATACATACATACATACACAGAGATACACACATACATACATACACAGAGATACACACATACATACATACACAGAGATACACATACACACAGAGACACACACATACATACATACACAGAGATACACATACACACAGAGACACACACATACATGCAGAGATACACACATACACACAGAGACACACACATACATGCAGAGATACACACAGAGATACACACATACATACATACACAGAGATACACATACACAGAGACACACACATACATGCAGAGATACACACACACACACACACACACATACATACATGCACAGAGATACACACACTGACTGATATATTTAACATCTAAAAGCAGTATCCATTGTCTTATCTACACACCAGCAAGAGTCATTTAATCACATAAATAAATAAAGTACCAAAATGTTCTTATATTTAAGTTAATGAAAATCACAATAATTTTACATCAAATGGGCTATATAAGCTCATTAGCTCAAACTGAATGTTACACACTAAACATACAGAAACCCAAAACTGCTTGTGAAAAAAAATGTCAGGTTATAGTAAGGTTATTTGGGTTTCCCTTGCACAATATAGTAACAAAAACTGATAAATGCTGTTGCAATTGGTGGAAGCTGCACATCATGTCAGGCAGAATAAAAAAAGTGTCATGAATACCAACTTGCTTCTAGCTGGGCAACAACTAGAAATCTGGTCCTGCCCCATTAAACTTGCAAACAATGAAGAGACCTGCATTCTGGGCAAATTAGAAGAAAACAGCAGAAAACTTGGCATTTTGGGTAGATAAAAGACTGTGGACAATTATTGAATTCTCCCAGTGGAAGATTACACAGACAGTGACTGAGGCAGATTGCAATTTAGCCAGTTATACAGCTGATATATTCCCTGAGATGAAAGTGATTCCTCTGTTACACTTCAGCAGGCAGCTGACTAGGGGTCTCCTTTTTCAGATATATGTGTTTTATATTTGTTTGTTATTGTCTGTATTATATTAACATGCATAGTACCTTTCTAATCAATGACGCAAAAATAAAATACAAAAGAAAAATGTTTTACAATTTGCAATGTTTCCTAGATGTGTGTATTTACTATAGAACGTGAATTTATCTTGTTCTGCAGACTGCATATAAAATTGTATCCCTTTAGAGCTGATGTGCTGTTGCCTAACAAGGAAGTTGGCTAATGTTCTCACAGAAAAGTTTCCGTTTGATCCATGAAAGATTATTACTTTATTTTTTATTTTTTAGTGCCACTGGCCACTTTATGTTCCTATGCTATAGTTACCTGTATAATTACTTATAGTTATGCTATAGTACAACACCTATTGTACTGGAGGAGTTGGGTTAAAAAATATAAATTTAGTCAGACAGCCTCCCTGCTGCTTAGCTCTCCTCTACCGTCTTAGGGTTAGCTGCCGGCTGCTCCATCCAGACCAGCCCTCTTCTAATGCATTCAGGCCAAAAGCACTAGTGTGTGGGCTGGGCTTCCCAGCTTACCATTACCTCCGGCGGGTGGTGGCTCCTTCTCTCGCGGAGTCGCAGCCTCGTCTGACTCAGTCCTCCGGCTTCAGCTTCACCACACGTGGATACACACACAAGTACTGCTGCAGTGCCGCCTCTAACTGCGCAGTTAAAATTGTATGTGCATGACCAGCATGTGGGTGGGTGGAGCTCAGCTGAGCAGGAGCCACAATGTGAGATGGCCCCCACGGCCCGATCCCCACCCGGCCGACCCCCCCTCCCAGTACTAAAAGCAAAGTCACAAAAAAAATATATATTATTAAATTTAAAATTAAATATATATATATATATATATATTTTTAAAAAATCCTGCTGTAGTTAGATGCATGGGGCCCCTTAAGAGGCAGGGGCCCTCGGGCAAGGGCCGATTTGCCCGACTTGTCAGTCCGCCCCTGGTTGGAGATCTCTTGAAAAAGTAAAATGACAAAGCGAAGGCCAAGGAATTCAGGTATCAAAAGATCTTGGAAATGATGAGAGCAAAACTTGAAGTCATCTTTCTTGTAGTGATCGTGAGAATGCATGAACGTAACATACAATGAGCTTCCTACCAAAGAATCATCCTGAGGGTTGATAGGCGGATGTTCTTCATAATAGATGACCATGTACACAGCCAATGAAAAGGCGCCCAGTCCTAGACATATGAATAGGCTTTCCTCAACATCAGAAATAGAGATGCAGCATTCTGGATTGATAACCAGATTATCCACCTTTGTGTCAGAGATTTGAGTATCCTCAGAATTAACCTCTTGTCTGAGGATTAGATATACTCCAAAAGAAAAAGCTGTAGCCACTTCTAACCCAATAGCAGGGCTTTCTTCGAAGTAGGAGATAGGAGTGTAGAGTGCAAGATTTGTCCAGTTCTTGTTCTTCATCTTCTGATTCAATATGAAATGTCTCCTTACTGGATTCGGAATCAAGAGTTTCCTCACTAGGAACAGGTATATGAATGCCCACACCAGGGCAAGGTTCAGTAATTCCCACATCAGGGCAAGGTACAGGAATATTCTCAATAGGATCAAGTGAAGGAATGCCCTCACCAGGGCAAGGTTCAGGAATACCCACATCTGGGCAAGGTTCAGGAATATCCTCAGTAGGATCGGGTGAAGGAATGCCCATGCCAGGGTAAGGTTCAACTATAGAAAAAGTACCCACTTTAGAGCCAGGAACCATACTCTCTTCTGAGCAGAGGGGAAGGCTTTCTTCAGGGTTCATAAACGAGGAATTTACAAGACCCACTTTAGAGCCAAGAACCATACTTGCTTCTGAGCAGAGGGCATGGCTATCTTCAGGATCAAGTATTATTACACCCATTTCTGGGTTAAACAAAGGAATACCCATACCAGGGTCAAAAACAGGAGAGTCCACCTTGATGCCAGGTTTAGTAGTATCATCATGGAAAACAGGGACAGGAATGGCCACTGGGGAATCTTCTTGAAGAACTTTTGTACAAATTTCAGGGTCAAGAACGTCCACTTGCAAACTAGGTTCAATGATGTCCACACAGGGTTCAGTATCAGGAATTCCTGTACAGGAAACGGATGTAGTAGAAAATGTAGGTTGATGCGAAGTATCTCCCAAGGAAAACAATTTCTTAGATGCAGTAACAGAAGAATTTTGAGAAGGTGAAGTGTACTGAAATATGCCACTCTCAGGTAGAAGCGGAGGAATTGTGACACAAGATTCTGACTGAGAAGTTGTCTGGGGTTCAGCAGGCATACTTATTTGAGTTTGAATATCAGAGCTAAATTCTCCAGGGACTATCTCTGGTAAACTGAAAGGTTGTATATCTGGATCTAAATTATCTTTTGCTTCTAGCACAGGTTTTATTGACATTGAGGCAGCATGAGAGGGATGTAAGAAATCAGTAGTTGGACACAGTGTTTGTAGTCGAAGAGTCTGAGAAGAGATACCATTAGATGCTTTAAAAACAGACTGATGGTGACTAGAGACAACATCCAACTTAGTGTTGACAGTATCATGAGGCAAAAGAGGATCTGGCACAACAGAAACTGAAACAGGAGATTCAGGCTGAGTTTCCTCTTTACACTTCTGATTTTCTGTCGGCAGAAAGATTTTCTTTTTCTTCTTTTTATTTTTTGAGAGCTTAGATAACTGATATTTCTTCCCTATATGAGGTTTCTTAGGGTGGTGCCACTGTGGCCTGTAGTACCTTATATCAGGTTGAGAACAGAAATCCTCTTCATCACTGGATGCATAATTCTGATGTAATAAATCAGCATAGTAGTTGAGGGAACCTTTTCTCCAAACTGCAGTCTGTAAACCGGATGTCTTTTCTTCCGGCTCTGAATCTGTCCAATCTAACGAATCCATGGGAATATCAGAAATAGGAAGATCAGTATTTTCATGAGAGGTTTCCTGATGGGAGCTGTCTGTATCATCTATATTGTAAATATAGCTACCAAGGATGTCATTATAGCCAATAGGTTGAGGTTTAGTCTGAGTTTGTGGTGAATTAAAGTTGCGCTCATACCAGTCTAATGCCAGTTCAGCTGTATCTGTGATGTCATCCTCCTCATTGACATATTCAGACTCAGTCAGTATCACCAGGATGGGAAGCACAAACAGGAGGAGTAAATGGTATTCTGGAACAGTAGTCCTGTCTCTTTAAATCTTTAAAGATCTGATTTTTTTCTGCTGAATCTATGAATACATCCTCTTCAATTACATAGTCGGACTCAGAATCAGTCTCACAAAAATGGAAATCACGAACATGAGTAGATGAAATTCTAGAAAAGTGGTTCTGTCTCTTTAAATCTTTAAAGATCTGATATTTTTCTGCTGAATCTATGGATACATCATCTTCATTTTCATAGTCAGATTCAGAATCAGTTTCACCAAAATGGAATTCACGAACATGTGGAATAGATGAAATTCTAGATAAGTGGTTCTGTCTCTTTAAATCTTTAAAGATCTGATTTTTTTCTGCTGAATCTATGGTTACATTCTCTTCATTGTCATAGTCAGATTCAGGATCAGTTTCACCAAAATGGTAACCACTAACATGAGTAGAGGATACTCTAGAATGGGAGTACTGTGTCTTTAAATTTTTAAAAGTATGAAAATCTTCTGTTTTTTCTTTTGGGGACAGCTTGGGTCTGAGATAGGTTGTAATTTTTTATTTTCCTTTGAGAGTCGGTGCATCCACTACAACTGCGGATCCCTTTTTTACGCTTTAACTTTCTGTCATGATCTGGTGTACATGCGCTCAGTACACAGACCCTCGGGGCAGTGGTAGGGATTTGAAGACACCGACCCCTGACCCGGGGAAGAGTATCCTGGACGTGGATAGATGATATTCTGTGATTCATAGTTGCTAGAAGTTATTGTAGAATAAATGGAGAGTGCAACATTTGTATACAATATATTCTGACTTCACTGTGACTTATAGTTACTTAATAGCAGTAGCTGCAGGATTTAATGAGAGAAAAATATAGCAATGTGGAATGTTCAGGCTTTAGAGTAAACTGGTAGAAGATTGACACTTAGATGCAAACTAAGATTTGTTGCATGTTCACAGTATATAATATTATATAGAGCTGTATGTCAGAATTAAGCAGAGCAGCACAGGTGATAGACAAGTTGCATCTTTTATGCATTAATTACTGTTTGTGCATATATATGCAAACTAAGGTTTGTTGCAGGTTCACAGTACATAATATTATATATAGCTGTATATCAGTAATAAGCAGAGCAGCACAGGTTTAGTCAAGTTGAAAGTTTAAGGCATCAATTACTGTTTGTGCATATATTGGAGAATCACATGAAAGCTTGTAACTGAACACATAGATGCAGAGTTCTGAATATGTTAACATATTTGTAGAAGGATATTTCAGCTATGACAAGTTGTTGCAGATAATAGTTATAAATTTCTGAGTAAGATGCTGTTGTTATAATTAGAGAGTGATGATAACCAAAAGTATACTTGCGATTTATAATAAAGTTCAGAGATTGTTAAGTAGCAGTGTCCAGGTAACAAAAATGGAATTATTTGGATACTTGCGATTTGATGATTTTAAGCATAGGACATAGGAAAGGCTGTAGCTTGAATAACTTGGTTGAATTCATGCAGGAAACAGTCACAGACCTCTGTTCAGGATCACAACTTCAAAGTTAATGCAAAGCACATTAGGCCTGAGAAGACTTAATAAGAGGCTGAGGAAATCAGGTGCATTAATGATTAATCAGGCAGGCAAGCTGAATGCAAATACTGCCCAAACCAACATGATTGTCAGAAGCAGGGAAGGCAGTCTTAAAGGGACAGTAATATTAGGCTGAGATATGTTACAGTGATACTGCTCACCTTTTGAGAGAATAATGGCGGTTTCTCCAAAATGTAATATGACAGCCTCAGTTCGTAACTGAACTTTCACACTAACCGCTTATGATGATGTCCGATGTAAACGTCTCACTGGAAGACCGCCACTCCGAATGCCTCTCAGAACAAACAGGAGCTTGGCAGCAGCAGAAATGACTTCACTTGTGAAAACCCGCAATTAGCGTATGACATGCGCGGGCACAGGACTAGGTACCTAGTTAGAATTGCTCTTTTCAGGACAAACAAGGACAAGAACAACAAGAAGGAAGGAAGTTGTTTGTCCTGAAAAGAGCAATTCTAACTAGGTACCTAGTCCTGTGCCCTCGCATGTCATACGCTAATTGCGGGTTTTCACAAGTGAAGTAATTTCTGCTGCTGCCGGGCTCCTGTTTGTTCTGAGAGGCGTTAGGAGCGGCGGTCTTCCATTGAGACGTTTACATCGGACATCATCATAAGCGGTTAGTGTGAAAGTTCAGTTACGAACTGAGGCTGTCATATTACATTTTGGAGAAACCGCCATTATTCTCTCAAAAGGTGAGTAGTATCACACAGATCTCACCACTATATAGGTGATCTGGCAAGGCGCCTTCGAGTGCGAATTTTTACAATGTTTTGGCTCACATATAAGAGACTGTTCTAAATGTTCACACGTAAGTGTTTCTATACACTCTCGTTACAAGGTGGATCATAAAATTTTGTACAAGCACTACATTAACTTTTGTTTAGCAACAAAGTTGCAAGTCAATCAGCTGTAACAACGAAAAGTATCAATTAAAATTTTGTCATTACATCATCCATACCCTAACATCAACTTTATTTCAAATTGGATCTTTTATGGACAATATTACTGTTTCAATATTATGAACATTGGGAGCTAACATTTAGATGAATTTTTGAGAATTTTATGTATTTTTACATAGGGCTTTTATATAAATTTTTTTCTTTTTTTTTCTTTTTTTCTTAGAGTGGTATTCTAGCAAGATTATAATATATTTTTTCCTTTTTAATATGAATTGTCTACGCTATAAGTAAGTTATATTAATTTAATTCTATTAGGGAGACGTCCCTTGCGTTTTCATTGTGAATCATTGTAGTAATAAACTTTTTTTATTCCTTGCATTTTGTTGATTAATTTTTATACCATATTATTTACAGATTGTGTTGATTTTCCTAGCTATCAGCGCCCTCTCAATCTCGTATTCTTTGTCTATTGAAAAAAGGTATAAGGGTCTTGTGTTTTAACAATTAAGGTGTCATTCTTACAAGGGAGGCTGTGACAACACAGAGTAAGGACCCATCGCTTCCTGCCATCTCTCTGGTAACAGATCTTGAGACTAGTAAAGTATTAAATCTGTTTTTTCTCCTTTTTTATTTTAAAAACAGTTTGCTGTGTGTAATTTTATTTGTAACAACTTTTTATTAATATGCATTGTGCATAATATTTTTGGCATAATAAATCATTCCTTTAAGCTTTGGCCTTTGTCTAATAATTGAACATGTTACTGAAAGGACTGGAATATTAGAACTGTATATTTTAGGTTATTTTCTGCTAAATTGTATTCTGAGAGTTAATGTGTAAGGCTGGGTTTTTCCTTAGGATTTTCCCTTTAATAAATCATAAGTGGTGGCAGCATAGTTAGTTTAGTGTGGGTGGCATTAAAGGGGAGTTTTGGGCATTTATTTTAAGTCTAGTACAGACTAGAGAGTGTTGTTAACCCTTGCACCCACTGAATTAAATTACAAGCTTGCCTGGTGTGGCTAGATTGTGACATATTAGTAACAGTAGAAGGGGTCTGATAACCCTTTCTGTGCCAAACAAGTGACTGGCGTAGGGTTGGTTAACCTTGGTTCGTCACAAAGACATTTAAATGTTTTCCCTTAAACCACTTGAGTGTTGCTTTTGCAGTATGCTTAGTGTCATTGTCTGTTGGAAGGTGAACCTCCGTCCCAGTCTTAAATCTCTGGAAGACTGAAACAGGTTTCCCTCAAGAATGTCCCTGTATTTAGCGCTATCCATCATTCAGTCAATTCTGACCAGTTTCTCAGTCCCTGCCAATTAAAAACATCCCTCTGTATGATGCTGCCATCACCATGCATCACTGTGTGGATGGTGTTCTGGGGATGATGAGAGGTGTTGGGTTTACGCCAGACATAGCATTTACCTTGATGGCCAAAAAACTCAATTTTAGCCTCATCTGACCAGAGTACCTAATTCCATATGTTTGGGGAGTCTCCCACATACCGTTTGGCGAAACAGCAAACGTGTTTGCTTATTTTTTTCTTTAAGCAGTGACTTTTTTTCTGGCCACTCTTCTGTAAAGTCCAGCTCTGTGAAAGTATGCGGCTTAAAGTGGTCCTATGGACAGATACTCCAATCTCCGCTATGGAACTTTGCAACTCCTTTAGGGTTATCTTTGGTCTCTTTGTTGCCTCTCTGATTAATGCGTTCCCTGCCTGTTCCATAAATTTTGGTCAGCTGCCCTCTCTTGGCAGGTTTGTTCTGGTGCCATATTCTTTCCATTTTTTCATAAAAAGATTTAATGGTGCTCCGTGGAATGTTCAAAGTTTCAAATATTTTTTATAACCCAACCCTGATCTGTATTTCTCCACAACTTTGTCCCTGACCTGTTTGGAGAGCTCCTTGGTCTTCATGGTGCCGCTTGCTTGGTGGTGCCCTTTGCTCAGTGATGTTGCAGACTCTGGGTCCTTTCAGAACAGGTGTATGTGGCACTTAGATTGCACTAATTTGGACTATTTGTGTATGTCCATTACATGAAATCCAAATGAAAATCAATTTTTATTCCAGGTTGCAATACAGCAAAATAGGAAAAAATGCCAAGGGGGTAAATACTTTTGCTAGGAACTGTATATCTGTGAAAAATTCAGTTTCCTATCTGGTCACCCACCAGAGATAAACAACCAAAAACTGAGGGGAAATGTTAAAAAAAATGGCCCTTTCTTGAACCCTTAAAAAAAATATGAGAAGTCTCATACCTGAAATGTTCTGCATACCCACAATACTTACCTAGGTACCCCCTAAAAACATTTAGGACTGAGACTTATACTCTTCCAATTATAAATTGACCCTAAATGTTGAACTTTCTGCAATCTTTGCCATGACATTAGGACTTGATTTCTAAGTCTAAGGAACAAGAATGTGCAAAATGTTTATATATGTCCATCTACCTTGCAATTACAGTAATTTAATCTTCTTAAATGGGATTTGTATCAACAATTGCATATTTGTGCTGGAGATTTAACAGTATTTGCTATTCAGTTTTGTTTGTTTACAACCGTGATCTTTTTACAGTTACAGAAATGTGGCGAAGAGAAACCACGATCTGTACAGTTAGAGTGAGGTTTTTTAAATCACGATCTGTACAGTGGATTTTTGGAAATGCAGTCTGTACAGTGAGTTCTGCAAACTTGGACTAGCTTTAAAAGGATAGACAGATTGACGAATATAGATAGATAGATAGATAGATAGATAGATAGTATATGAAAAGAGCTTGTATCTTCTGTAATTGCCTTCTTTTTAAGATATGGATTTAGTAGAAAGAAATTCAGCACAAAAAGAAAAGATGGGAACAAAAACTAACATTTTTTTTAGAGATATAAATCTAAGATAGGATTGTGTCAATGAGGAAGGAATGAATCATCTCCTCTTCCTGTGAAAAAGCTTTTAATTAAAAAATGTTCAGCAATTAGAAGTGAGCAGGTTATTTTGTTGGTGTAGTTGACTAATGCAAAACTGTTAGTCTTAACACCAATGTCTGCATTCCCACACAGTAATACATATTCGTCCGATAAGATATATATATATGTGTGTGTGTGTGTTTTTAGCAAGTCTGTTTTTTCCGTTAATGTTTATTGAGGTGTTTGCATTACAAACAGAGCATATATTAGGAAACAATCTGTACCTCAGATCACATGACACAAAATATCATATTCCACATAGAGTATCTGTATGTATAAGTGAACTAACACCTCAGATTTCCAGCTATAAATAAGTCCCCACCTGAGAGTAAAATTATATAAGACCAAGTTCCTCCACTGAACATTAGAGATCGCTCTTGGACCATTGTATTCAACATCTAAACCTTAGGAGGAATATCAGGGGACAATAAGAAAGGACCCAGACTGTGAAATAGAATTATGACCTGTATATTCTTTTTTTAGGATAGGGTTTGTTTTTTTAGACTAGATTTTTTTTTTATATATATGTAGTTTAGGTTTTTAAGATTATTTTTTTTTTTTTGAGGGGGTTTACTTTGATTTTAGAATAGGGATTTTTTTATTTTAAATGTAAAATAGCTGTAATCACTCTAAGGCACTGCCCTACACACTGTCCATATAAGGGCAATTGTTAGAGTAGGTTTTAGTGTTAGTATATGGGTTTTTTTATTTTAGGGTGGCGTTTTTTGAGGGGACTTTAATTATAGGATACGCATAACTGTTTGTTTTGGGGGTTTTTAGCAGGTTTTTTTTCGGTAATGTTTTTTTATTTTCTGTAATTTTTGTGTTTGTTATTTTATGTAACTTAGGGGGTGTTAGGTTAGGGGTCTTTCGAAGGGTTAGCTGTTAGGTAGTTAAGTAGTCTAAGGGTTAGTTTGCTTTGGCGGTTGTGGCGGTTAAGGGGTTAATAGGTTAGGGGGTTTCTTGCAGTCAAGTGTTGTGGCTATTTAGGTGTTAAGTAGTGTAGGGTTTATTGTGGTGGGCTATTGGTGGTTGAGGGGTTAAGTAGTGTAGGGTTAGTTTGCAGTGGTGGTTTATGTTGGTTTAGGGCTACATAGCTATATTTATTAGGCTTAGGGCTATATATTAAAAAGGGATCCTTTCATTTACATAGGCAATGTTGGTGGCGATCCTGGTTGGAATATATCACCATAAGCTTAGAAGAAAGTTACTCCAGCCTTGATAAATGGATTAAAACAGACCTTTATTGATCCATGGTCCAAAGTACAGCAACAACGTTTCAGACCTACATCAGGTCCTTAGTCATGTCTGAGAACGTTGCTGCTGTACTTTGGGTCATGGAACAATAAAGGTCTGTTTTAATCCATTTATCAAGGCTGGAGTATCTTTCTTTCAAGCTTATGTTCATATGAGGGGCCCGCTGACCCTAAACTCCTGTGCCTGATTCCTTGTTGGTTGCTGTTCCCTACCTATTTTATTCTAGAATGTATCGCCATCATCGCCACCCATTGAGATGCATTGTAAAATGCCACTTGGCGATGCCGCCTGTTAACAATAATGTTGGCAGATTGTAATATTTTGCCGGCTTTCTCGATATTGTAGCAGATCCCTCTGGAATATATCGCTGCATCAATCATCAGGGCCCAAGTATGAGACTGTCTGATAGCATGCAGCACTGTCTACTAGTTTGTGAGACTGCTCTAAACAGGTGAGACTGTCCGATAGCATGCAGCACTGTCTACTAGTTTGTGAGACTGCTCTTAACAGGTGAGACTGTCTGATAGCATGCAGCACTGTCTACTACTGTGTGAGACTGCTCTAAACAGGTGAGACTGTCTGATAGCATGCAGCACTGTCTACTAGTGTGTGAGACTGCTCTAAACAGGTGAGACTGTCTTATAGCATGGAGCATTGTCCACTAGTGTGTGAGACTGCTCTAAACAGGTGAGACTGTCTGATAGCATGCACCACTGTCTACTAGTGTGTGAGACTGCTCTAATTAAGTGAGACTGTCTGATAGCATGGAGCATTGTCCACTAGTGTGTGAGACTGCTCTAAACAGGTGAGACTGTCTGATAGCATGCACCACTGTCTACTAGTGTGTGAGACTGCTCTAATTAAGTGAAACTGTCTGATAGCATGCAGCACTGTCTACTAGTGTGTGAGACTGCTCTAAACAGGTGAGACTGTCCTATAGCATGGAGCATTGTCCACTAGTGTGTGAGACTGCTCTAAACAGGTGAGACTGTCTGTTAGCATGCAGCATTGTCTACTAGTGTGTGAGACTGCACTAATTAAGTGAGACTGTCTGATAGCATGCACCACTGTCTACTAGTGTGTGAGACTGCTCTAAACAGGTGACACTGTCTGATAGCATGCATCACTGTCTACTAGTGTGTGAGACTGCTCTAGACAGGTGAGACTGTCTGATAGCATGTAGCACTGTCTACTAGTATGTGAGACAGCTCTAATTAAGTGAGACTGTCTGATAGCATGCACCACTGTCTACTAGTGTGTGAGACTGCTCTAATTAAGTGAGACTGTCTGATAGCATGCAGCATTGTCTACTAGTGTGTGAGACTGCTCTAAACAGGTGAGACTGTCTGATAGCATGCAGCACTGTCTACTAGTGTGTGAGACTGCTCTAAACAGGTGAGACTGTCTGATAGCATGCAG
The DNA here is from genome assembly GCF_027579735.1 of Bombina bombina. Taxonomy (NCBI): domain Eukaryota; kingdom Metazoa; phylum Chordata; class Amphibia; order Anura; family Bombinatoridae; genus Bombina; species Bombina bombina. The sequence goes on from NC_069502.1 coordinate 234,824,085, forward strand.
CACTGTTTACTAGTGTGTGAGACTGCTCTAAACATGTGAGACTGTCTGATAGCATGCACCACTGTCTACTAGTGTGTAAGACTGCTCTAATTAAGTGAGACTGTCTGATAGCATGGAGCATTGTCCACTAGTGTGTGAGACTGCTCTAAACAGGTGAGACTGTCTGATAGCATGCACCACTGTCTACTAGTGTGTGAGACTGCTCTAATTAAGTGAGACTGTCTGATAGCATGGAGCATTGTCCACTAGTGTGTGAGACTGCTCTAAACAGGTGAGACTGTCTGATAGCAAGCAGCACTGTCTACTAGTGTGTGACACTGTTCTAATTAAGTGAGACTGTCTGATAGCATGGAGCATTGTCCACTAGTGTGTGAGACTGCTCTAAACAGGTGAGACTGTCTGATAGCATGGAGCATTGTCCACTAGTGTTCGAGACTGCTCTAATTAAGTGAGACTGTCTGATAGCATGGAGCATTGTCCACTAGTGTGTTAGACTGCTCTAAACAGGTGAGACTGTCTGATAGCAAGCAGCACTGTCTACTAGTGTGTGAGACTGTTCTAATTAAGTGAGACTGTCTGATAGCATGGAGCATTGTCCACTAGTGTGTGAGACTGCTCTAAACAGGTGAGACTGTCTGATAGCAAGCAGCATTGTCTACTAGTGTGTGAGACTGCACTAAGCAAGTGAGACTGTCTGATATCATGTAGCACTGTCTACTAGTGTGTGAGACTGCTCTAAACAGGTGAGACTGTCCGATAGCATGCAGCACTGTCTACTAGTTTGTGAGACTGCTCTTAACAGGTGAGACTGTCTGATAGCATGCAGCACTGTCTACTAGTGTGTAAGACTGCTCTAATTAAGTTAGACTGTCTGATAGCATGTAGCACTGTCTACTAGTGTGTGAGACTGCTCTAAACAGGTGAGACTGTCTGATAGCAAGCAGCACTGTCTACTAGTGTGTGAGACTGCTCTTAACAGGTGAGACTGTCTGATAGCATGCAGCATTGTCTACTAGTGTGTGAGACTGCTCTTAACAGGTGAGACTGTGATAGCATGGAGCATTGTCCACTAGTGTGTTAGACTGCTCTAAACAGGTGAGACTGTCTGATAGCAAGCAGCACTGTCTACTAGTGTGTGAGACTGTTCTAATTAAGTGAGACTGTCTGATAGCATGGAGCATTGTCCACTAGTGTGTGAGACTGCTCTAAACAGGTGAGACTGTCTGATAGCAAGCAGCATTGTCTACTAGTGTGTGAGACTGCACTAAGCAAGTGAGACTGTCTGATATCATGTAGCACTGTCTACTAGTGTGTGAGACTGCTCTAAACAGGTGAGACTGTCCGATAGCATGCAGCACTGTCTACTAGTTTGTGAGACTGCTCTTAACAGGTGAGACTGTCTGATAGCATGCAGCACTGTCTACTAGTGTGCGAGACTGCTCTAAACAGGTGAGACTGTCTGATAGCATGCAGCATTGTCTACTAGTGTGTGAGACTGCTCTAAACAGGTGAGACTGTCTGATAGCATGCAGCACTGTCTACTAGTGGGTGAGACTGCTTTAAACAGGTGAGACTGTCTGATAGCATGCACCACTGTCTACTAGTGTGTAAGACTGCTCTAATTAAGTTAGACTGTCTGATAGCATGTAGCACTGTCTACTAGTGTGTGAGACTGCTCTAAACAGGTGAGACTGTCTGATAGCAAGCAGCACTGTCTACTAGTGTGTGAGACTGCTCTTAACAGGTGAGACTGTCTGATAGCATGCAGCATTGTCTACTAGTGTGTGAGACTGCTCTTAACAGGTGAGACTGTGATAGCGTGCAGCACTGTCTACTAGTGTGTGAGACTGCTCTAAACAGGTGAGACTGTCCGATAGCATGCAGCACTGTCTACTAGTTTGTGAGACTGCTCTTAACAGGTGAGACTGTCTGATAGCATGCAGCACTGTCTACTAGTGTGTGAGACTACTCTAAACAGGTGAGACTGTCTGATAGCATGCAGCATTGTCTACTAGTGTGTGAGACTGCACTAAGCAAGTGAGACTGTCTGATATCATGTAGCACTGTCTACTAGTGTGTGAGACTGCTCTAAACAGGTGAGACTGTCCGATAGCATGCAGCACTGTCTACTAGTTTGTGAGACTGCTCTTAACAGGTGAGACTGTCTGATAGCATGCAGCACTGTCTACTAGTGTGCGAGACTGCTCTAAACAGGTGAGACTGTCTGATAGCATGCAGCATTGTCTACTAGTGTGTGAGACTGCTCTAAACAGGTGAGACTGTCTGATAGCATGCAGCACTGTCTACTAGTGGGTGAGACTGCTCTAAACAGGTGAGACTGTCTGATAGCATGCAGCACTGTTTACTAGTGTGTGAGACTGCTCTAAACAGGTGAGACTGTCTGATAGCATGCACCACTGTCTACTAGTGTGTAAGACTGCTCTAATTAAGTTAGACTGTCTGATAGCATGTAGCACTGTCTACTAGTGTGTGAGACTGCTCTAAACAGGTGAGACTGTCTGATAGCAAGCAGCACTGTCTACTAGTGTGTGAGACTGCTCTTAACAGGTGAGACTGTCTGATAGCATGCAGCATTGTCTACTAGTGTGTGAGACTGCTCTTAACAGGTGAGACTGTGATAGCATGGAGCATTGTCCACTAGTGTGTTAGACTGCTCTAAACAGGTGAGACTGTCTGATAGCAAGCAGCACTGTCTACTAGTGTGTGAGACTGTTCTAATTAAGTGAGACTGTCTGATAGCATGGAGCATTGTCCACTAGTGTGTGAGACTGCTCTAAACAGGTGAGACTGTCTGATAGCAAGCAGCATTGTCTACTAGTGTGTGAGACTGCACTAAGCAAGTGAGACTGTCTGATATCATGTAGCACTGTCTACTAGTGTGTGAGACTGCTCTAAACAGGTGAGACTGTCCGATAGCATGCAGCACTGTCTACTAGTTTGTGAGACTGCTCTTAACAGGTGAGACTGTCTGATAGCATGCAGCACTGTCTACTAGTGTGCGAGACTGCTCTAAACAGGTGAGACTGTCTGATAGCATGCAGCATTGTCTACTAGTGTGTGAGACTGCTCTAAACAGGTGAGACTGTCTGATAGCATGCAGCACTGTCTACTAGTGTGTGAGACTGCTCTAAACAGGTGAGACTGTCTGATAGCATGCACCACTGTCTACTAGTGTGTAAGACTGCTCTAATTAAGTTAGACTGTCTGATAGCATGTAGCACTGTCTACTAGTGTGTGAGACTGCTCTAAACAGGTGAGACTGTCTGATAGCATGCAGCACTGTCTACTAGTGTGTGAGACTGCTCTAAACAGGTGAGACTGTCTGATAGCATGCAGCATTGTCTACTAGTGTGTGAGACTGCTCTTAACAGGTGAGACTGTTGATAGCGTGCAGCACTGTCTATTAGTGTGTGAGACTGCTCTAAACAGGTGAGACTGTCTGATAGCATGCAGCACTGTCTACTAGTTTGTGAGACTGCTCTAACAGGTGAGACTGTCTGATAGCATGCAGCACTGTCTACTAGTGTGTGAGACTGCTCTAAACAGGTGAGACTGTCTGATAGCATGCAGCATTGTCTACTAGTGTGTGAGACTGCTCTAAAGAGGTGAGACTGTCTGATAGCATGCAGCACTGTCTACTAGTGTGTGAGACTGCTCTAAACAGGTGAGACTGTCTGATAGCATGCAGCACTGTCTACTAGTGTGTGAGACTGCTCTAAACAGGTGAGACTGTCTGATAGCATGCAGCACTGTCTACTAGTGTGTGAGACTGCTCTAAACAGGTGAGACTGTCTGATAGCATGCAGCATTGTCTACTAGTGTGTGAGACTGCTCTAAACAGGTGAGACTGTCTGATAGCATGCAGCCACTGTCTACTAGTGTGTGAGACTGCTCTAATTAAGGTGAGACTGTCTGATAGCATGCAGCATTGTCCTACTAGTGTGTGAGACTGCTCTTAACAGGTGAGACTGTGATAGCGTGCAGCACTGTCTACTAGTGTGTGAGACTGCTCTAAACAGGTGAGACTGTCTGATAGCATGCAGCACTGTCTACTAGTGTGTGAGACTGCTCTTAATAGGTGAGACTGTCTGATAGCATGCAGCACTGTCTACTAGTGTGTGAGACTGCTCTAAACAGGTGAGACTGTCTGATAGCATGCAGCATTGTCTACTAGTGTGTGAGACTGCTCTAAACAGGTGAGACTGTCTGATAGCATGCAGCACTGTCTACTAGTGTGTGAGACTGCTCTAAACAGGTGAGACTGTCTGATAGCATGCAGCACTGTCTACTAGTGTGTGAGACTGCTCTAAACAGGTGAGACTGTCTGATAGCATGCAGCACTGTCTACTAGTTTGTGAGACTGCTCTTAACAGGTGAGACTGTCTAATAGCATGCAGCACTGTCTACTAGTGTGTGAGACTGCTCTAAACAGGTGAGACTGTCTGATAGCATGCAGCATTGTCTACTAGTGTGTAAGACTGCTCTATAGCAGGTGAGACTGTCTGATAGCATGCAGCTCTGTCTACTAGTGTGTGAGACTGCTCTAAACAGGTGAGACTGTCTGATAGCATGCAGCACTGTCTACTAGTGTGTGAGACTGCTCTAAACAGGTGAGACTGTCTGATAGCATGCACCACTGTCTACTAGTGTGTGAGACTGCTCTAAACAGGTGAGACTGTCTGATAGCATGCAGCACTGTCTACTAGTTTGTGAGACTGCTCTAAACAGGTGAGACTGTCTGATAGCATGCAGCACTGTCTACTAGTGTGTGAGACTGCTCTAAACAGGTGAGACTGTCTGATAGCATGCAGCATTGTCTACTAGTGTGTGAGACTGCTCTAAACAGGTGAGACTGTCTGATAGCATGCAGCACTGTCTACTAGTGTGTGAGACTGCTCTAAACAGGTGAGACTGTCTGATAGCATGCAGCATTGTCTACTAGTGTGTGAGACTGCTCTAAACAGGTGAGACTGTCTGATAGCATGCAGCACTGTCTACTAGTGTGTGAGACTGCTCTAAACAGGTGAGACTGTCTGATAGCATGCAGCACTGTCTACTAGTGTGTGAGACTGCTCTAACAGGTGAGACTGTCTGATAGCATGCAGCACTGTCTACTAGTTTGTGAGACTGCTCTAAACAGGTGAGACTGTCTGATAGCATGCAGCACTTGTCTACTAGTGTGTGAGACTGCTCTAAACAGGTGAGACTGTCTGATAGCATGCAGCACTGTCTACTAGTGTGTGAGACTGCTCTAAACAGGTGAGACTGTCTGATAGCATGCAGCACTGTCTACTAGTGTGTGAGACTGCTCTAAACAGGTGAGACTGTCTGATAGCATGCAGCACTGTCTACTAGTGTGTGAGACTGCTCTAGACAGGTGAGACTGTCTGATAGCATGCAGCACTGTCTACTAGTGTGTGAGACTGCTCTAATTAAGTGAGACTGTCTGATAGCATGCAGCATTGTCTACTAGTGTGTGAGACTGCTCTAAACAGGTGAGACTGTCTGATAGCATGCAGCACTGTCTACTAGTGTGTGAGACTGCTCTAATTAAGTGAGACTGTCTGATAGCATGCAGCACTGTCTACTAGTGTGTGAGACTGCTCTAATCAGTGAGACTGTCTGATAGCATGCAGCACTGTCTACTAGTGTGTGAGACTGCTCTAAGCAAGTGAGACTGTCTGATAGCATGCAGCACTGTCTACTAGTGTGTGAGACTGCTCTAAACAGGTGAGACTGTCTGATAGCATGCAGCACTGTCTACTAGTGTGTGAGACTGCTCTAAGCAAGTGAGACTGTCTGATAGCATGCAGCACTGTCTACTAGTGTGTGAGACTGCTCTAATCAGGTGAGACTGTCTGATAGCATGCAGCACTGTCTACTAGTGTGTGAGACTGCTCTAAACAGGTGAGACTGTCTGATAGCATGCAGCACTGTCTACTAGTGTGTGAGACTGCTCTAATTAAGTGAGACTGTCTGATAGCATGAAGCACTGTCTACTAGTGTGTGAGACTGCTCTAATCATGTGAGACTGTCTGATAGCAAGCAGCACTGTCTACTAGTGTGTGAGACTGCTCTAAACAGGTGAGACTGTCTGATAGCATGCAGCACTGTCTACTAGTGTGTGAGACTGCTCTAATTAAGTGAGACTGTCTGATAGCATGCAGCATTGTCTACTAGTGTGTGAGACTGCTCTAAACAGGTGAGACTGTCTGATAGCATGCAGCACTGTCTACTAGTGTGTGAGACTGCTCTAAGCAAGTGAGACTGTCTGATAGCATGCAGCACTGTCTACTAGTGTGTGAGACTGCTCTAAACAGGTGAGACTGTCTGATAGCATGCAGCACTGTCTACTAGTGTGTGAGACTGCTCTAAGCAAGTGAGACTGTCTGATAGCATGCAGCATTGTCTACTAGTGTGTGAGACTGCTCTAATGAAGTGAGACTGTCTGATAGCATGCAGCACTGTCTACTAGTGTGTGAGACTGCTCTAAACAGGTGAGACTGTCTGATAGCATGCAGCACTGTCTACTAGTGTGTGAGACTGCTCTAATAAGGTGAGACTGTCTGATAGCATGCAGCATTGTCTACTAGTGTGTGAGACTGCTCTAATCAGGTGAGACTGTCTGATAGCATGCAGCACTGTCTACTAGTGTGTGAGACTGCTCTAAACAGGTGAGACTGTCTGATAGCATGCAGCACTGTCTACTAGTGTGTGAGACTGCTCTAAACAGGTGAGACTGTCTGATAGCATGCAGCATTGTCTACTAGTGTGTGAGACTGCTCTAAACAGGTGAGACTGTCTGATAGCATGCAGCATTGTCTACTAGTGTGTGAGACTGCTCTAAACAGGTGAGACTGTCTGATAGCATGCAGCACTGTCTACTAGTGTGTGAGACTGCTCTAAACATGTGAGACTGTCTGATAGCATGCAGCACTGTCTACTAGTGTGTGAGACTGCTCTAAACAGGTGAGACTGTCTGATAGCATGCAGCATTGTCTACTAGTGTGTGAGACTGCTCTAAACAGGTGAGACTGTCTGATAGCATGCAGCACTGTCTACTAGTGTGTGAGACTGCTCTAAACAGGTGAGACTGTCTGATAGCATGCAGCACTGTCTACTAGTGTGTGAGACTGCTCTAAGCAGGTGAGACTGTCTGATAGCATGCAGCACTGTCTACTAGTGTGTGAGACTGCTCTAAACAGGTGAGACTGTCTGATAGCATGCAGCACTGTCTACTAGTGTGTGAGACTGCTCTAATAAAGTGAGACTGTCTGATAGCATGCAGCACTGTCTACTAGTGTGTGAGACTGCTCTAAACAGGTGAGACTGTCTGATAGCATGCAGCATTGTCTACTAGTGTGTGAGACTGCTCTAATTAAGTGAGACTGTCTGATAGCATGCAGCACTGTCTACTAGTGTGTGAGACTGCTCTAAACAGGTGAGACTGTCTGATAGCATGCAGCACTGTCTACTAGTGTGTGAGACTGCTCTAAGCAAGTGAGACTGTCTGATAGCATGCAGCACTGTCTACTAGTGTGTGAGACTGCTCTAAACAGGTGAGACTGTCTGATAGCATGCAGCACTGTCTACTAGTGTGTGAGACTGCTCTAAACAGGTGAGACTGTCTGATAGCATGCAGCACTGTCTACTAGTGTGTGAGACTGCTCTAAACAGGTGAGACTGTCTGATAGCATGCAGCACTGTCTACTAGTGTGTGAGACTGCTCTAAACAGGTGAGACTGTCTGATAGCATGCAGCACTGTCTACTAGTGTGTGAGACTGCTCTAATTAAGTGAGACTGTCTGATAGCATGCAGCACTGTCTACTAGTGTGTGAGACTGCTCTAAACAGGTGAGACTGTCTGATAGCATGCAGCATTGTCTACTAGTGTGTGAGACTGCTCTTAATTAAGTGAGACTGTCTGATAGCATGCAACACTGTCTACTAGTGTGTGAGACTGCTCTAAACAGGTGAGACTGTCTGATAGCATGCAGCATTGTCTACTAGTGTGTGAGACTGCTCTAATTAAGTGAGACTGTCTGATAGCATGCAGCACTGTCTACTAGTGTGTGAGACTGCTCTAAACAGGTGAGACTGTCTGATAGCATGCAGCATTGTCTACTAGTGTGTGAGACTGCTCTAAGCAAGTGAGACTGTCTGATAGCGTGCAGCACTGTCTACTAGTGTGTGAGACCGCTCTAGACAGTTGAGACTGTCTGATAGCATGCAGCATTGTCTACTAGTGTGTGAGACTGCTCTTAACAGGTGAGACTGTGATAGCGTGCAGCACTGTCTACTAGTGTGTGAGACTGCTCTAAACAGGTGAGACTGTCTGATAGCATGCAGCATTGTCTACTAGTATGTGAGACTGCTCTAAGCAAGTGAGACTGTCTGATAGCATGCAGCACTGTCTACTAGTGTGTGAGACTGCTCTAATTAAGTGAGACTGTCTGATAGCATGCAGCACTGTCTACTAGTGTGTGAGACTGCTCTAATTAAGTGAGACTGTCTGATAGCATGCAGCATTGTCTACTAGTGTGTGAGACTGCTCTAAGAAAGTGAGACTGTCTGATAGCATGCAGCACTGTCTACTAGTGTGTGAGACTGCTCTAAACAGGTGAGACTGTCTGATAGCATGTAGCACTGTCTACTAGTGTGTGAGACTGCTCTAAACAGGTGAGACTGTCTGATAGCATGCACCACTGTCTACTAGTGTGTGAGACTGCTCTAATTAAGTGAGACTGTCTGATAGCATGCACCACTGTCTACTAGTGTGTGAGACTGCTCTAATTAAGTGAGACTGTCTGATAGCATGAAGCATTGTCCACTAGTGTGTGAGACTGCTCTAAGCAAGTGAGACTGTCTGATATCATGTAGCACTGTCTACTAGTGTGTGAGACTGCTCTAAACAGGTGAGACTGTCTGATAGCATGCAGGACTGTCTACTAGTGTGTGAGACTGCTCTAATTAAGTGAGACTGTCTGATAGCATGCAGCACTGTCTACTAGTGTGTAAGACTGCTCTAAATAGGTGAGACTGTCTGATAGCATGCAGTACTGTCTACTAGTGTGTGAGACTGCTCTAAGCAAGTGAGACTGTCTGATAGCGTGCAGCACTGTCTACTAGTGTGTGGGACTGCTCTAAACCGGTGAGACTGTCTGATAGCAAGCAGCATTGTCTACTAGTGTGTGAGACTTTCTGATAGCATGCAGCACTGTTTACTAGTGTGTGAGACTGCTCTAAACAGGTGAGACTGTCTGATAGCATGCACCACTGTCTACTAGTGTGTAAAACTGCTCTAATTAAGTTAGACTGTCTGATAGCATGGAGCATTGTCCACTAGTGTGTGAGACTGCTCTAAACAGGTGAGACTGTCTGATAGCATGCAGCCACTGTCTACTAGTGTGTGAGACTGCTCTAAGTAAGTGAGACTGTCTGATAGCATGGCAGCATTGTCTACTAGTGTGTGAGGACTGCTCTAAACAGGTGAGACTGTCTGATAGCAAGCAGCACTGTCTACTAGTGTGTGAGACTGCTCTAAACAGGTGAGACTGTTGATAGCAAGCAGCACTGTCTACTAGTGTGTGAGACTGTCTGACTAGCAGCATTCAGGTGAGACTGCACTAGCAAGTGAGACTGTCGATATCATGTAGCACTATCTACTAGTGTGTGAGACTGCTCTAAACAGGTGAGACTGTCTGATAGCATGCAGCACTGTCTACTAGTGTGTGAGACCTGCTCTAAACAGGTGAGACTGTCTGATAGCATACAGCATTGTCTACTAGTGTGTGAGACTGCTCTAAGCAAGTGAGACTGTCTGATAGCATATAGCACTAGTCTACTAGTGTGTGAGACAGCTCTAATTAAGTAAGACTGTCTGATAGCATGCAGCACTGTCTACTAGTGTGTGAGACTGCTCTAAGCAAGTGAGACTGTCTGATAGCATGCAGCACTGTCTACTAGTGTGTGAGACTGCTCTAAAAAGGTGAGACTGTCTGATAGCATGCAGCATTGTCTACTAGTGTGTGAGACTGCTCTAAACAGGTGAGACTGTCTGATAGCATGCAGCACTGTCTACTAGTGTGTGAGACTGCTCTAAACAAGTGAGACTGTCTGATAGCATGCAGCACTGTCTACTAGTGTGTGAGACTGCTCTAAACAGGTGAGACTGTCTGATAGCATGCACACTGTCTACTAGTGTGTGAGACTGCTCTAATTAAGGTGAGACTGTCTGATAGCATGCAGCACTGTCTACTAGTGTGTGAGACTGCTCTAAACAGGTGAGACTGTCTGATAGCATGCAGCACTGTCTACTAGTGTGTGAGACTGCTCTAAGCAAGTGAGACTGTCTGATAGCATGTAGCACTGTCTACTAGTGTGTGAGACTGCTCTAAACAGGTGAGACTGTCTGATAGCATGCAGCACTGTCTACTAGTGTGTGAGACTGCTCTAAACAGGTGAGACTGTCTGATAGCATGCAGCACTGTCTACTAGTGTGTGAGACTGCTCTAAACAGGTGAGACTGTCTGATAGCATGCAGCATTGTCTACTAGTGTGTGAGACTGCTCTAAACAGGTGAGACTGTCTGATAGCATGCAGCATTGTCTACTAGTGTGTGAGACTGCTCTAAACAGGTGAGACTGTCTGATAGCATGCAACACTGTCTACTAGTGTGTTTGACTGCTCTAAACAGGTGAGACTGTCTGATAGCATGCAGCATTGTCTACTAGTGTGTGAGACTGCTCTAGACAGTTGAGACTGTCTGATAGCAAGCAGCATTGTCTACTAGTGTGTGAGACTGCACTAAGCAAGTGAGACTGTCTGATATCATATAGCACTATCTACTAGTGTGTGAGACTGCTCTAAACAGGTGAGACTGTCTGATAGCATGCAGCACTGTCTACTAGTGTGTGAGACTGCTCTAAACAGGTGAGACTGTCTGATAGCATACAGCATTGTCTACTAGTGTGTGAGACTGCACTAAGCAAGTGAGACTGTCTGATATCATATAGCACTATCTACCAGTGTGTGAGACTGCTCTAAGCAAGTGAGACTGTCTGATAGCATGCAGCATTGTCTACTAGTGTGTGAGACTGCTCTAAGCAAGTGAGACTGTCTGATAGCATGCAGCATTGTTTACTAGTTTGTGAGACTGTTCTAAACAGGTGAGACTGTCTTATAGCATGCAGAACTGTCTACTATTGCGTGAGACTGCTCTAAAAAGGTGAGACTGTCTGATAGCAAGCAGCATAGTCTACTAGTGTGTGAGACTGCTCTAAACAGGTGAGACTGTCTGATAGCATGCAGCACTGTCTACTAGTGTGTGAGACTGCTCTAAACAGGTGAGACTGTCTGATAGCATGCAGCACTGTCTACTAGTGTGTGAGACCTCACTAAGCAAGTCAGACTGTCTGATATCATGTAGCACTGTCTACTAGTGTGTGAGACTGCTCTAAACAGGTGAGACTGTCTGATAGCATGCAGCACTGTCTACTAGTGTGTGAGACTGCTCTAAACAGGTGAGACTGTCTGATAGCATGCAGCACTGTCTACTAGTGTGTGAGACTGCTCTAATCAGGTGAGACTGTCTGATAGCATGCAGCACTGTCTACTAGTGTGTGAGACTGCTCTAAACAGGTGAGACTGTCTGATAGCATGCAGCATTGTCTACTAGTGTGTGAGACTGCTCTTAATTAAGTGAGACTGTCTGATAGCATGCAACACTGTCTACTAGTGTGTGAGACTGCTCTAAACAGGTGAGACTGTCTGATAGCATGCAGCATTGTCTACTAGTGTGTGAGACTGCTCTAATTAAGTGAGACTGTCTGATAGCATGCAACACTGTCTACTAGTGTGTGAGACTGCTCTAAACAGGTGAGACTGTCTGATAGCATGCAGCATTGTCTACTAGTGTGTGAGACTGCTCTAAGCAAGTGAGACTGTCTGATAGCATGCAGCACTGTCTACTAGTGTGTGAGACTGCTCTAGACAGGTGAGACTGTCTGATAGCATGCAGCATTGTCTACTAGTGTGTGAGACTGCTCTAAACAGGTGAGACTGTCTGATAGCATGCAGCACTGTCTACTAGTGTGTGAGACTGCTCTAAACAGGTGAGACTATCTGATAGCATGCACCACTGTCTACTAGTGTGTGAGACTGCTCTAATTAAGTGAGACTGTCTGATAGCATGAAGCATTTTCCACTAGTGTGTGAGACTGCTCTGAACAGGTGAGACTGTCTGATAGTAAGCAGCACTGTCTACTAGTGTGTGAGACTGCTCTAGACAGGTGAGACTGTCTGATAGCATGCACCACTGTCTACTAGTGTGTGAGACTGCTCTAATTAAGTGAGACTGTCTGATAGCATGGAGCATTGCCCACTCGTGTGTGAGACTGCACTAAGCAAGTGAGACTGTCTGATATCATGTAGCACTGTCTACTAGTGTGTGAGACTGCTCTAAACAGGTGAGACTGTCTGATAGCATGCAGCACTGTCTACTAGTGTGTGAGACTGCTCTAATTAAGTTAGACTGTCTGATAGCATGCAGCACTGTCTACTAGTGTGTAAGACTGCTCTAAACAGGTGAGACTGTCTGATAGCATGCAGTACTGTCTACTAGTGTGAGACTGCTCTAAGCAAGTGAGACTGTCTGATAGCGTGCAGCACTGTCTACTAGTGTGTGGGACTGCTCTAAACAGGTGAGACTGTCTGATAGCAAGCAGCACTGTCTACTAGTGTGTGAGACTGCTCTAAACAGGTGAGACTGTTTGATAGCAAGCAGCATTGTCTACTAGTGTGTGAGACTGTCTGATAGCAAGCAGCATTGTCTACTAGTGTGTGAGACTGCACTAAGCAAGTGAGACTGTCTGATATCATGTAGCACTATCTACTAGTGTGTGAGACTGCTCTAAACAGGTGAGACTGTCTGATAGCATGCAGCACTGTCTACTAGTGTGTGAGACCGCTCTAAGCAGGTGAGACTGTCTGATAGCATACAGCATTGTCTACTAGTGTGTGAGACTGCACTAAGCAAGTGAGACTGTCTGATATCATATAGCACTATCTACCAGTGTGTGAGACTGCTCTAAGCAAGTGAGACTGTCTGATAGCATGCAGCATTGTCTACTAGTGTGTGAGACTGCTCTAAGCAAGTGAGACTGTCTGATAGCATGCAGCATTGTTTACTAGTTTGTGAGACTGTTCTAAACAGGTGAGACTGTTTTATAGCATGCAAAACTGTCTACTATTGCGTGAGACTGCTCTAAAAAGGTGAGACTGTCTAATAGCAAGCAACATTGTCTACTAGTGTGTGAGACTGCTCTAAACAGGTGAGACTGTCTGATAGCATGCAGCACTGTCTACTAGTGTGTGAGACTGCTCTAAACATGTGAGACTGTCTGATAGCATGCATCACTGTCTACTAGTGTGTGAGACTGCTCTAAACAGGTGAGACTGTCTGATAGCATGCACAACTGTCTACTAGTGTGTGAGACTGCTCTAATTAAGTGAGACTGTCTGATAGCATGGATCATTGTCCACTAGTGTGTGAGACTGCTCTAAACAGGTGAGACTGTCTGCTGGCATGCATCACTGTCTACTAGTGTGTGAGACTGCTCTAAACAGGTGAGACTGTCTTATAGCATGCAGCATTGTCTACTAGTGTGTGAGACTGCTCTTAATTAAGTGAGACTGTCTGATAGCATGCAACACTGTCTACTAGTGTGTGAGACTGCTCTAAACAGGTGAGACTGTCTGATAGCATTGTCCACTAGTGTGTGAGACTGCTCTAAACAGGTGAGACTGTCTGATAGCATGCAACACTGTCTACTAGTGTGTGAGACTGCTCTAAGCAGGTGAGACTGTCTGATAGTATTCAGCACTGTCTACTAGTGTGTGAGACTGCTCTAAACAGGTGAGACTGTCTGCTAGCATGCATCACTGTCTACTAGTGTGTGAGACTGCTCTAAACAGGTGAGACTGTCTGATAGCATGCAGCATTGTCTACTAGTGTGTGAGACTGCTCTAAACAGGTGAGACTGTCTGCTAGCTGGCATCACTGTCTACTAGTGTGTGAGACTGCTTTAATTAAGTGAGACTGTCTGATAGCATGCAACACTGTCTACTAGTGTGTGAGACTGCTCTATACAGGTGAGACTGTCTGATAGCATGCAGCATTGTCTACTAGTGTGTGAGACTGCTCTAATCAAGTGAGACTGTCTGATAGCGTGCAGCACTGTCTACTAGTTTGTGAGACTGCTCTAGACAGGTGAGACTGTCTGATAGCAAGCAGCATTGTCTACTAGTGTGTGAGACTGCTCTAAACAGGTGAGACTGTCTGATAGCATGCAGCACTGTCTATTAGTGTGTGAGACTGCTCTAAACAGGTGAGACTGTCTGATAGCATGCATCATTGTCTACTGTTGTGTTTGAGACTGCTCTAAACAAATGAGACTGTCTGATAGAATGCAACATTGTCTACTAGTGTGTGAGACTGCTCTAATTAATTGAGACTGTCTGATAGCATGCAGCACTGTCTACTAGTGTGCGAGACTACTCTAAACAGGTGAGACTGTCTGATAGCATGCAGCACTGTCTATTAGTGTGTGAGACTGCTCTAAACAGGTGAGACTGATAGCTTGCAGCGTTGTCTACTAGTGTGTGAGACTGTCTGATAGCATGCAGCATTGTCTATTAGTGTGTGAGACTGTTCTAAACATGTGAGACTGTCTAATAGCATGCAGCACTGTCTACTAGTGTGTGAGACTGCTCTAAGCAGGTGAGACTGTCTTATAGCATGCAGTACTGTGTATTAGTGTGTGAGACTGCTCTAAACAGGTGAGATTGTCTGATAGCATGCAGCACTGTTTACTAGTGTTTGAGACTGCTCTAAGCAAGTGAGACTGTCTGTTAGCATGCAGCATTGTCTACTAGTGTGTGAGACTGCTCTAGACAGGTGAGACTGTCTGATAGCAAGCAGCATTGTCTACTAGTGTGTGAGACTGCTCTAGACAGGTGAGACTGTCTGATAGCATGTAGCACTGTCTACTAGTGTGTGAGACTGCTCTAAACAGGTGAGACTGTCTGATAGCATGCATCATTGTCTACTGTTGTGTTTGAGACTGCTCTAAACAAATGAGACTGTCTGATAGAATGCAGCATTGTCTACTAGTGTGTGAGACTGCTCTAAGCAAGTGAGACTGTCTGATAGCATGCAGCATTGTCTACTAGTGTGTGAGACTGTCTGATAGCATGCAGCATTGTCTATTAGTGTGTGAGACTGTTCTAAAAATGTGAGACTGTCTAATAGCATGCAGCACTGTCTACTAGTGTGTGAGACTGCTCTAAGCAGGTGAGACTGTCTTATAGCATGCAGTACTGTGCATTAGTGTGTGAGACTGCTCTAAACAGGTGAGATTGTCTGATAGCATGCAGCACTGTTTACTAGTGTGTGAGACTGCTCTAAGCAAGTGAGACTGTTAGCATGCAGCATTGTCTACTAGTGTGTGAGACTGCTCTAGACAGGTGAGACTGTCTGATAGCAAGCAGCACTGTCTATTAGTGTGTGAGACTGCTCTAAACAGGTGAGACTGTCTGATAGCATGCATCATTGTCTACTGTTGTGTTTGAGACTGCTCTAAACAAATGAGACTGTCTGATAGAATGCAGCATTGTCTACTAGTGTGTGAGACTGCTCTAATTAATTGAGACTGTCTGATAGCATGCAGCACTGTCTACTAGTGTGCGAGACTGCTCTAAACAGGTGAGACTGTCTGATAGCATGCAGCACTGTCTATTAGTGTGTGAGATTGCTCTAAGCAAGTGAGACTGTCTGATAGCGTGCAGCACTGTCTACTAGTGTGTGAGACTGCTCTAAGCAAGTGAGACTGTCTGATAGCGTGCAACAGTCTACTAGTGTGTGAGACTGCTCTAAACAGGTGAGACTGTTTTATAGCATGCAAAACTGTCTACTATTGCGTGAGACTGCTCTAAAAAGGTGAGACTGTCTAATAGCAAGCAACATTGTCTACTAGTGTGTGAGACTGCTCTAAACAGGTGAGACTGTCTGATAGCATGCAGCACTGTCTACTAGTGTGTGAGACTGCTCTAAACATGTGAGACTGTCTGATAGCATGCATCACTGTCTACTAGTGTGTGAGACTGCTCTAAACAGGTGAGACTGTCTGATAGCATGCACAACTGTCTACTAGTGTTTGAGACTGCTCTAATTAAGTGAGACTGTCTGATAGCATGGATCATTGTCCACTAGTGTGTGAGACTGCTCTAAACAGGTGAGACTGTCTGCTGGCATGCATCACTGTCTACTAGTGTGTGAGACTGCTCTAAACAGGTGAGACTGTCTGATAGCATGGAGCATTGTCCACTAGTGTGTGAGACTGCTCTAAACAGGTGAGACTGTCTGATAGCATGCAACACTGTCTACTAGTGTGTGAGACTGCTCTAAACAGGTGAGACTGTCTGATAGCATGCAACATTGTCTACTAGTGTGTGAGACTGCTCTAAGCAGGTGAGACTGTCTGATAGTATTCAGCACTGTCTACTAGTGTGTGAGACTGCTCTAAACAGGTGAGACTGTCTGCTAGCATGCATCACTGTCTACTAGTGTGTGAGACTGCTCTAAACAGGTGAGACTGTCTGATAGCATGCAGCATTGTCTACTAGTGTGTGAGACTGCTCTAAACAGGTGAGACTGTCTGCTAGCTGGCATCACTGTCTACTAGTGTGTGAGACTGCTTTAATTAAGTGAGACTGTCTGATAGCATGCAACACTGTCTACTAGTGTGTGAGACTGCTCTATACAGGTGAGACTGTCTGATAGCATGCAGCATTGTCTACTAGTGTGTGAGACTGCTCTAATCAAGTGAGACTGTCTGATAGCGTGCAGCACTGTCTACTAGTGTGTGAGACTGCTCTAGACAGGTGAGACTGTCTGATAGCAAGCAGCATTGTCTACTAGTGTGTGAGACTGCTCTAAACAGGTGAGACTGTCTGATAGCATGCAGCACTGTCTATTAGTGTGTGAGACTGCTCTAAGCAAGTGAGACTGTCTGATAGCATGCATCATTGTCTACTGTTGTGTTTGAGACTGCTCTAAACAAATGAGACTGTCTGATAGCATGCAGCACTGTCTACTAGTGTGCGAGACTACTCTAGACAGGTGAGACTGTCTGATAGCAAGCAGCATTGTCTACTAGTGTGTGAGACTGCTCTAAACAGGTGAGACTGTCTGATAGCATGCAGCACTGTCTATTAGTGTGTGAGACTGCTCTAAACAGGTGAGACTGATAGCTTGCAGCGTTGTCTACTAGTGTGTGAGACTGCTCTAAACATGTGAGACTGTCTGATAGCATGCATCATTGTCTATTAGTGTGTGAGACTGTTCTAAACATGTGAGACTGTCTAATAGCATGCAGCACTGTCTACTAGTGTGTGAGACTGCTCTAAGCAGGTGAGACTGTCTTATAGCATGCAGTACTGTGTATTAGTGTGTGAGACTGCTCTAAACAGGTGAGATTGTCTGATAGCATGCAGCACTGTTTACTAGTGTTTGAGACTGCTCTAAGCAAGTGAGACTGTCTGTTAGCATGCAGCATTGTCTACTAGTGTGTGAGACTGCTCTAGACAGGTGAGACTGTCTGATAGCAAGCAGCATTGTCTACTAGTGTGTGAGACTGCTCTAGACAGGTGAGACTGTCTGATAGCATGTAGCACTGTCTACTAGTGTGTGAGACTGCTCTAAACAGGTGAGACTGTCTGATAGCATGCATCATTGTCTACTGTTGTGTTTGAGACTGCTCTAAACAAATGAGACTGTCTGATAGAATGCAGCATTGTCTACTAGTGTGTGAGACTGCTCTAAGCAAGTGAGACTGTCTGATAGCATGCAGCATTGTCTACTAGTGTGTGAGACTGTCTGATAGCATGCAGCATTGTCTATTAGTGTGTGAGACTGTTCTAAAAATGTGAGACTGTCTAATAGCATGCAGCACTGTCTACTAGTGTGTGAGACTGCTCTAAGCAGGTGAGACTGTCTTATAGCATGCAGTACTGTGTATTAGTGTGTGAGACTGCTCTAAACAGGTGAGACTGTCTGATAGCATGCAGCACTGTTTACTAGTGTGTGAGACTGCTCTAAGCAAGTGAGACTGTCTGTTAGCATGCAGCATTGTCTACTAGTGTGTGAGACTGCTCTAGACAGGTGAGACTGTCTGATAGCAAGCAGCACTGTCTACTAGTGTGTGAGACTGCTCTAAACAGGTGAGACTGTCTGATAGCATGCATCATTGTCTACTGTTGTGTTTGAGACTGCTCTAAACAAATGAGACTGTCTGATAGAATGCAGCATTGTCTACTAGTGTGTGAGACTGTTCTAAGCAAGTGAGACTGTCTGATAGCATGCAGCATTGTCTACTAGTGTGTGAGACTGCTCTAATTTATTGAGACTGTCTGATAGCATGCAGCACTGTCTACTAGTGTGCGAGACTGCTCTAAACAGGTGAGACTGTCTGATAGCATGCAGCACTGTCTATTAGTGTGTGAGATTGCTCTAAGCAAGTGAGACTGTCTGATAGCGTGCAGCACTGTCTACTAGTGTGTGAGACTGCTCTAAGCAAGTGAGACTGTCTGATAGCGTGCAACAGTCTACTAGTGTGTGAGACTGCTCTAAACAGGTGAGACTGTCTGATAGCATGCAGCACTGTCTACTAGTGTGTGAGACTGCTCTAAGCAAGTGAGACTGTCTGATAGCATGCAGCACTGTCTACTAGTGTGTGAGACTGCTCTAGACAGGTGAGACTGTCTGATAGCATGCAGCACTGTTTACTAGGGTGTGAGACTGCTCTAAACAGGTGAGACTGTCTGATAGCATGCACCACTGTCTACTAGTGTGTGAGACTGCTCTAATTAAGTGAGACTGTCTGATAGCATGGATCATTGTCCACTAGTGTGTGGAGTGCTCAAAACAGGTGATACTGTCTGAGAGCATGCAGCACTGTCTACTAGGGTGTGAGACTGCTCTAAACAGGTGAGACTTTCTGATAGCATGCAGGATTGTCTACTAGTGTGTGAGACTGCTCTAGACAGGTGAGACTGTCTGATAGCATGCAGCACTGTCTACTAGTGTGTGGGACTGCTCTAAACAGGTTCGACTGTCTGATAGCATGCAGCACTGTCTACTAGTGTGTGAGACTGCTCTAATTAAGTGAGACTGTCTGATATCATGGAGCATTGTCCACTAGTGTGTGAGACTGCTCTAAATAGGTGAGACTGTCTGATAGCATGCAGCACTGTCTACTAGTGTGTGAGACTGCTCTAAACAGGTGAGACTATCTGATAGCATGCAACATTGTCTACTAGTGTGTGAGACTGCTCTAAGCAGGTGAGACTGTCTGATAGTATTCAGCACTGTCTACTAGTGTGTGAGACTGCTTTAATTAAGTGAGACTGTCTGATAGCATGCAACACTGTCTACTAGTGTGTGAGACTGCTCTATACAGGTGAGACTGTCTGATAGCATGCAGCATTGTCTACTAGTGTGTGAGACTGCTCTAAGCAAGTGAGACTGTTTGATAGCGTGCAGCACTGTCTACTAGTGTGTGAGACTGCTCTAGACAGGTGAGACTGTCTGATAGCATGCAGCATTGTCTACTAGTGTGTGAGACTGTCTGATAGCATGCAGCATTGTCTACTAGTGTGTGAGACTGTCTGATAGCATGCAGCATTGTCTATTAGTGTGTGAGACTGTTCTAAACATGTGAGACTGTCTAATAGCATGCAGCACTGTCTACTAGTGTGTGAGACTGCTCTAAGCAGGTGAGACTGTCTTATAGCATGCAGTACTATGTATTAGTGTGTGAGACTGCTCTAAACAGGTGAGATTGTCTGATAGCATGCAGCACTGTTTACTAGTGTGTGAGACTGCTCTAAGCAAGTGAGACTGTCTGTTAGCATGCAGCATTGTCTACTAGTGTGTGAGACTGCTCTAGACAGGTGAGACTGTCTGATAGCATGCAGCACTGTCTATTAGTGTGTGAGACTGCTCTAAACAGGTGAGACTGTCTGATAGCATGCATCATTGTCTACTGTTGTGTTTGAGACTGCTCTAAACAAATGAGACTGTCTGATAGAATGCAGCATTGTCTACTAGTGTGTGAGACTGCTCTAAGCAAGTGAGACTGTCTGATAGCATGCAGCATTGTCTACTAGTGTGTGAGACTGCTCTAATTAATTGAGACTGTCTGATAGCATGCAGCACTGTCTATTAGTGTGTGAGACTGCTCTAAGCAAGTGAGACTGTCTGATAGCGTGCAGCACTGTCTACTAGTATGTGAGACTGCTCTAAACAGGTGAGACTGATAGCGTGCAGCATTGTCTACTAGTGTGTGAGACTGCTCTAAACATGTAAGACTGTCTGATAGCATGCAGCATTGTCTATTAGTGTGTGAGACTGTTCTAAACATGTGAGACTGTCTAATAGCATGCAGCACTGTCTACTAGTGTGTGAGACTGCTCTAAGCAGGTGAGACTGTCTTATAGCATGCAGTACTGTGTATTAGTGTGTGAGACTGCTCTAAACAGGTGAGATTGTCTGATAGCATGCAGCACTGTTTACTAGTGTTTGAGACTGCTCTAAGCAAGTGAGACTGTCTGTTAGCATGCAGCATTGTCTACTAGTGTGTGAGACTGCTCTAGACAGGTGAGACTGTCTGATAGCAAGCAGCATTGTCTACTAGTGTGTGAGACTGCTCTAGACAGGTGAGACTGTCTGATAGCATGCAGCACTGTCTACTAGTGTGTGAGACTGCTCTAAACAGGTGAGACTGTCTGATAGCATGCATCATTGTCTACTGTTGTGTTTGAGACTGCTCTAAACAAATGAGACTGTCTGATAGAATGCAGCATTGTCTACTAGTGTGTGAGACTGCTCTAAGCAAGTGAGACTGTCTGATAGCATGCAGCATTGTCTACTAGTGTGTGAGACTGCTCTAATTAATTGAGACTGTCTGATAGCATGCAGCACTGTCTACTAGTGTGCGAGACTGCTCTAAACAGGTGAGACTGTCTGATAGCATGCAGCACTGTCTATTAGTGTGTGAGATTGCTCTAAGCAAGTGAGACTGTCTGATAGCGTGCAGCACTGTCTACTAGTGTGTGAGACTGCTCTAAGCAAGTGAGACTGTCTGATAGCATGCAGCACTGTCTACTGGTGTTTGAGACTGCTTAAGCAAATTAGACTGTCTGATAGCGTGCAACAGTCTACTAGTGTGTGAGACTGCTCTAAGCAAATGAGACTGTCTGATAGCGTGCAACAGTCTACTAGTGTGTGAGACTGCTCTAAACAGGTGAGACTGTCTGATAGCATGCAGCATTGTCTACTAGTGTGTGAGACTGCTCTAATTAAGTGAGACTGTCTGATAGCCTGCAGCAGTCTACTAGTGTGTGAGACTGCTCTAAGCAAGTGAGACTGTCTGATAGCCTGCAGCAGTCTACTAGTGTGTGAGTCTGCTCTAAACAGGTGAGACTGTCTGATAGCATGTAGCAGTCTATTAGTGTGTGAGACTGCTCTAAGCAAGTGAGACTGTCTGATAACATGCAGCACTGTCTATTAGTGTGTGAGACTGTCTACGGATGAGTTAGACTGTGTTTACCTAAATTAAGCACATTTTGTTATCAGTTTTGTGTGTGAGATGTGACAAGCAGTCATATGAAGAAGAGACTTTGCTCAGATGAGTCTTTTTGATGTTTATTTGTGGCTCGTGTATTATGCAGATTAATGCAAAGAGATGAAGATAAAGAAGTAGGCTGAGAGCCAGGAGACATTTAAAGAATGTATTACTGTTAGGAAGGCAGAGCACAAATCTGATCAGTTTTAGCATCTAAAGTCATTTCAGTATAGATTTCACTATGAAAAGGGAACAAAAAGGGTGCAAGCTAAAAACAGAATCACACACACGGGTGAAATGTAGAAACAGTGAATCATAAAAAGTAACAATGAATAAGGGAAGAGACATACAAGGTTTTAAAAAAGGAACCACTGCCTTTATATATATTCTTTGGACTTTGGCTATATTCTGAGGTTTCCCCGACTGGTATCAACAGTAAAACTTATATCAGGTGTTTTCCAGTCACATATCCTCAGACTTATCAGACTGTATTTGTATAATACAGTAACCCCCTCTCAACCACAACCTTATTTATTGTGTGACTGGAATCACATAAAATACAACATATTGATACAGGAAAAATGTCAAACGCGTTTCATGTCCCCTCGCTCTTTAGCAATAAACAGTTCAGGTTTATCACAGGCATTGCAGATGTTCTATGTCAGTACTCTACCTCCATATACATATTTAAAGGGACAGTCAACCCAAAATTTTAATCCACATGGGTGCATTTCAGTTTTGAATTAAATAATTTTTCTAATATACATTTCTCTTGTTAAGTGTATCCAGTCCACGGATCATCCATTACTTGTGGGATATTCTCCTTCCCAACAGGAAGTTGCAAGAGGATCACCCACAGCAGAGCTGCTATATAGCTCCTCCCCTCACTGCCATATCCAGTCATTCTCTTGCAACTCTCAGCTAAGATGGAGGTCGTAAGAGGACTGTGGTGTTTTATACTTAGTTTATTTCTTCAATCAAAAGTTTGTTATTTTTAAATGGTACCAGAGTACTGTTTATCTCAGGCAGTATTTAGAAGAAGAATCTGCCTGCGTTTTCTATGATCTTAGCAGAAGTAACTAAGATACTTTGCTGTTCTCAAATATTCTGAGGAGTGAGGTAACATCAGAGGGGGAATAGCGTGCAGGTTTACCTGCAATAAGGTATGTGCAGTTAAAATATTTTTCTAGGGATGGAATTTGCTAGAAAATGCTGCTGATACCGAAGTAATGTAAGTAAAGCCTTAAATGCAGTGATAGCGACTGGTATCAGGCTTATTAATAGAGATACATACTGTTATAAAAGTGTATTTTAAAACGTTTGCGGGCATGTTTAATCGTTTTTTACATATGTTTGGTGATAAAACTTATTGGGGCCTAGTTTTTTCCACATGGCTGGCTTGAATTTTGCCTAGAAACAGTTCCATGAGGCTTCCCACTGTTGTAATATGAGTGGGAGGGGCCTATTTCTCCAACATAGGTGTGTCCGGTCCACGGCGTCATCCTTACTTGTGGGATATTCTCTTCCCCAACAGGAAATGGCAAAGAGCCCAGCAAAACTGGTCACATGATCCCTCCTAGGCTCCGCCTACCCCAGTCATTCTCTTTGCCGTTGTACAGGCAACATCTCCACGGAGATGGCTTAGAGTTTTTTAGTGTTTAACTGTAGTTTTTATTATTCAATCAAGAGTTTGTTATTTTGAAATAGTGCTGGTATGTACTATTTACTCAGAAACAGAAAAGAGATGAAGATTTCTGTTTGTATGAGGAAAATGATTTTAGCAACCGTCACTAAAATCCATGGCTGTTCCACACAGGACTGTTGAGAGCAATTAACTTCAGTTGGGGGAACAGTGTGCAGTCTCTTGCTGCTTGAGGTATGACACATTCTAACAAGACGATGTAATGCTGGAAGCTGTCATTTTCCCTATGGGATCCGGTAAGCCATGTTTATTACGATCGTAAATAAGGGCTTCACAAGGGCTTATTAAAACTGTAGACTTTTTTTGGGCTAAATCGATTCATTATTAACACATATTTAGCCTTGAGGAATCATTTTATCTGGGTATTTTGATATAATAATATCGGCAGGCACTGGTTTAGACACCTTATTCTTTAGGGGCTTTCCCAAAGCATAAGCAGAGCCTCATTTTCGCGCCGGTGTTGCGCACTTGTTTTTGAGAGGCATGACATGCAGTCGCATGTGAGAGGAGCTCTGATACTTAGAAAAGACTTTCTGAAGGCGTCATTTGGTATCGTATTCCCCTTTGGGCTTGGTTGGGTCTCAGCAAAGCAGATACCAGGGACTGTAAAGGGGTTAAAGTTCAAAACGGCTCCGGTTCCGTTATTTTAAGGGTTAAAGCTTCCAAATTTGGTGTGCAATACTTTTAAGGCTTTAAGACACTGTGGTGAATTTTGAACAATTCCTTCATGTTTTTCGCAATTGCAGTAATAAAGTGTGTTCAGTTTAAAATTTAAAGTGACAGTAACGGTTTTATTTTAAAACGTTTTTTGTACTTTGTTATCAAGTTTATGCCTGTTTAACATGTCTGAACTACCAGATAGACTGTGTTCTGAATGTGGGGAAGCCAGAATTCCTATTCATTTAAATAAATGTGATTTATGTGATAATGACAATGATGCCCAAGATGATTCCTCAAGTGAGGGGAGTAAGCATGGTACTGCATCATTCCCTCCTTCGTCTACACGAGTCTTGCCCACTCAGGAGGCCCCTAGTACATCTAGCGCGCCAATACTCCTTACTATGCAACAATTAACGGCTGTAATGGATAATTCTGTCAAAAACATTTTAGCCAAAATGAACACTTATCAGCGTAAGCGCGGCTGCTCTGTTTTAGATACTGAAGAGCATGACGACGCTGATAATAATATTTCTGAAGGGCCCCTAACCCAGTCTGATGGGGCCAGGGAGGTTTTGTCTGAGGGAGAAATTACTGATTCAGGGAACATTTCTCAACAGGCTGAACCTGATGTGATTGCATTTAAATTTAAGTTGGAACATCTCCGCATTCTGCTTAAGGAGGTATTATCCACTCTGGATGATTGTGACAAGTTGGTCATCCCAGAGAAACTTTGTAAAATGGACAAGTTCCTAGAGGTGCCGGGGCTCCCAGAAGCTTTTCCTATACCCAAGCGGGTGGCGGACATTGTTAATAAAGAATGGGAAAGGCCCGGTATTCCTTTCGTCCCTCCCCCCATATTTAAAAAATTGTTTCCTATGGTCGACCCCAGAAAGGACTTATGGCAGACAGTCCCCAAGGTCGAGGGAGCGGTTTCCACTTTAAACAAACGCACCACTATACCCATAGAGGATAGTTGTGCTTTCAAAGATCCTATGGATAAAAAATTAGAAGGTTTGCTTAAAAAAATGTTTGTTCAGCAAGGTTACCTTCTACAACCAATTTCATGCATTGTCCCTGTCGCTACAGCCGCATGTTTCTGGTTCGATGTTCTGATAAGAGCGGTCGATAGTGATTCTCCTCCTTTGGAGGAGATTATGGACAGAATCAATGCTCTCAAATTGGCTAATTCTTTCACCCTAGACGCCACTTTGCAATTGGCTAGGTTAGCGGCTAAGAATTCTGGGTTTGCTATTGTGGCGCGCAGAGCGCTTTGGTTGAAATCTTGGTCGGCTGATGCGTCTTCCAAGAACAAGCTACTTAACATTCCTTTCAAGGGGAAAACGCTGTTTGGCCCTGACTTGAAAGAGATTATCTCTGATATCACTGGGGGTAAGGGCCACGCCCTTCCTCAGGATCGGCCTTTCTAGGCAAAAAATAAACCTAATTTTCGTCCCTTTCGTAGAAACGGACCAGCCCAAGGTGCTACGTCCTCTAAGCAAGAGGGTAATACTTCTCAAGCCAAGCCAGCTTGGAGACCAATGCAAGGCTGGAACAAGGGAAAGCAGGCCAAGAAACCTGCCACTGCTACCAAGACAGCATGAAATGTTGGCCCCCGATCCGGGACCGGATCTGGTGGGGGGCAGACTCTCTCTCTTCGCTCAGGCTTGGGCAAGAGATGTTCTGGATCCTTGGGCGCTAGAAATAGTCTACCAAGGTTATCTTCTGGAATTCAAGGGACTTCCCCCAAGGGGGAGGTTCCACAGGTCTCAGTTGTCTTCAGACCACATAAAAAGACAGGCATTCTTACATTGTGTAGAAGACCTGTTAAAAATGGGAGTGATTCATCCTGTTCCATTAAGAGAACAAGGGATGGGGTTCTACTCCAATCTGTTCATAGTTCCCAAAAAAGAGGGAACGTTCAGTCCAATCTTAGATCTCAAGATCTTAAACAAGTTTCTCAAGGTTCCATCGTTCAAGATGGAAACCATTCGAACTATTCTTCCTTCCATCCAGGAAGGTCAATTCATGACCACGGTGGATTTAAAGGATGCGTATCTACATATTCCTATCCACAAGGAACATCATCGGTTCCTAAGGTTCGCATTCCTGGACAAACATTACCAGTTCGTGGCGCTTCCTTTCGGATTAGCCACTGCTCCAAGGATTTTCACAAAGGTACTAGGGTCCCTTCTAGCTGTGCTAAGACCAAGGGGCATTGCTGTAGTACCTTACTTGGACGACATTCTGATTCAAGCGTCGTCCCTTCCTCAAGCAAAGGCTCACACGGACATTGTCCTGGCCTTTCTCAGATCTCACGGATGGAAAGTGAACGTGGAAAAGAGTTCTCTATCCCCGTCAACAAGGGTTCCCTTCTTGGGAACAATAATAGACTCCTTAGAAATGAGGATTTTTCTGACAGAGGCCAGAAAAACAAAGCTTCTAGACTCTTGTCGGATACTTCATTCCGTTCCTCTTCCTTCCATAGCTCAGTGCATGGAAGTGATCGGGTTGATGGTAGCGGTAATGGACATAGTTCCTTTTGCGCGCATTCATCTAAGACCATTACAACTGTGCATGCTCAGTCAGTGGAATGGGGACTATACAGACTTGTCTCCGAAGATACAAGTAAATCAGAGGACCAGAGACTCACTCCGTTGGTGGCTGTCCCTGGACAACCTGTCACAAGGGATGACATTCCGCAGACCTGAGTGGGTCATTGTCACGACCGACGCCAGTCTGATGGGCTGGGGCGCGGTCTGGGGATCCCTGAAAGCTCAGGGTCTTTGGTCTCGGGAAGAATCTCTTCTACCGATAAATATTCTGGAACTGAGAGCGATATTCAATGCTCTCAAGGCTTGGCCTCAGCTAGCGAGGGCCAAGTTCATACGGTTTCAATCAGACAACATGACAACTGTTGCGTACATCAACCATCAGGGGGGAACAAGGAGTTCCCTAGCGATGGAAGAAGTGACCAAAATCATTCTATGGGCGGAGTCTCACTCCTGCCACCTGTCTGCTATCCACATCCCAGGAGTGGAAAATTGGGAAGCGGATTTTCTGAGTCGTCAGACATTGCATCCGGGGGAGTGGGAACTCCATCCGGAAATCTTTGCCCAAGTCACTCAGCTGTGGGGCATTCCAGACATGGATCTGATGGCCTCTCGTCAGAACTTCAAAGTTCCTTGCTACGGGTCCAGATCCAGGGATCCCAAGGCGGCTCTAGTGGATGCACTAGTAGCACCTTGGACCTTCAAACTAGCTTATGTGTTCCCGCCGTTTCCTCTCATCCCCAGGCTGGTAGCCAGGATCAATCAGGAGAGGGCGTCGGTGATCTTGATAGCTCCTGCGTGGCCACGCAGGACTTGGTATGCAGATCTGGTGAATATGTCATCGGCTCCACCTTGGAAGCTACCTTTGAGACGAGACCTTCTTGTTCAGGGTCCGTTCGAACATCCGAATCTGGTTTCACTCCAGCTGACTGCTTGGAGATTGAACGCTTGATTTTATCGAAGCGAGGGTTCTCAGATTCTGTTATTGATACTCTTGTTCAGGCCAGAAAGCCTGTAACTAGAAAGATTTACCACAACATTTGGAAAAAATATATCTGTTGGTGTGAATCTAAAGGATTCTCTTGGGACAAGGTTAAGATTCCTAGGATTCTATCCTTCCTTCAAGAAGGATTGGAAAAAGGATTATCTGCAAGTTCCCTGAAGGGACAGATTTCTGCCTTGTCGGTGTTACTTCACAAAAAACTGGCTGCTGTGCCAGATGTTCAAGCCTTTGTTCAGGCTCTGGTTAGAATTAAGCCTGTTTACAAACCTTTGACTCCTCCTTGGAGTCTCAATTTAGTTCTTTCAGTTCTTCAGGGGGTTCCGTTTGAACCCTTGCATTCCGTTGATATTAAGTTATTATCTTGGAAAGTTTTGTTTTTAGTTGCAATTTCTTCTGCTAGAAGAGTTTCAGAATTATCTGCTCTGCAGTGTTCTCCTCCTTATCTGGTGTTCCATGCAGATAAGGTGGTTTTACGTACTAAACCTGGTTTTCTTCCAAAAGTTGTTTCTAACAAAAACATTAACCAGGAGATTATCGTACCTTCTCTGTGTCCGAAACCAGTTTCAAAGAAGGAACGTTTGTTGCACAATTTGGATGTTGTTCGCGCTCTAAAATTCTATTTAGATGCTACAAAGGATTTTAGACAAACATCTTCCTTGTTTGTTGTTTATTCTGGTAAAAGGAGAGGTCAAAAAGCAACTTCTACCTCTCTCTCTTTTTGGATTAAAAGCATCATCAGATTGGCTTACGAGACTGCCGGACGGCAGCCTCCCGAAAGAATCACAGCTCATTCCACTAGGGCTGTGGCTTCCACATGGGCCTTCAAGAACGAGGCTTCTGTTGATCAGATATGTAGGGCAGCGACTTGGTCTTCACTGCACACTTTTACCAAATTTTACAAGTTTGATACTTTTGCTTCTTCTGAGGCTATTTTTGGGAGAAAGGTTTTGCAAGCCGTGGTGCCTTCCATTTAGGTGACCTGATTTGCTCCCTCCCTTCATCCGTGTCCTAAAGCTTTGGTATTGGTTCCCACAAGTAAGGATGACGCCGTGGACCGGACACACCTATGGTGGAGAAAACAGAATTTATGTTTACCTGATAAATTACTTTCTCCAACGGTGTGTCCGGTCCACGGCCCGCCCTGGTTTTTTTAATCAGGTCTGATAATTTATTTTCTTTAACTACAGTCACCACGGTACCATATGGTTTCTCCTATGCAAATATTCCTCCTTAACGTCGGTCGAATGACTGGGGTAGGCGGAGCCTAGGAGGGATCATGTGACCAGCTTTGCTGGGCTCTTTGCCATTTCCTGTTGGGGAAGAGAATATCCCACAAGTAAGGATGACGCCGTGGACCGGACACACCGTTGGAGAAAGTAATTTATCAGGTAAACATAAATTCTGTTTTTAGCGTTTTTTGCACAGCAAAAATTACAGACACAGACATCCAGCTTCTTCCTGCATGATCCAGGACTTCTCTGAAGGGCTCAAAGGGCTTCAAAAGTCGTATTGAGGGAGGTAAAAAGCCACAGTAGAGCTGTGGCAGTTGTTGTGACTGTTTAAAAAACGTTTTTGTCATTTGTTATTCCGTTTTTGGTATTAAGGGGTTAATCATCCATTTGCAAGTGGGTGCAATGCTCTGATAACTTATTACATACACTGTAAAAATTTCGTTAGTGTAACTGCATTTTTTCACTGTTTCAAAATTTGGGAAAATTTGTGTTTCTTAAAGGCGCAGTAACGTTTTTTATATTGCTTGTAAACTTGTTTTAAAGTGTTTTCCAAGCTTGCTAGTCTCATTGCTAGTCTGTTTAAACATGTCTGACACAGAGGAACCTACTTGTTCATTATGTTTGAAAGCCATGGTGGAGCCCCATAGGAGAATGTGTACTAAATGTATTGATTTCACCTTAAACAGTAAAGATCAGTCTTTATCTATAAAAGAATTATCACCAGAGGGTTCTGTCGAGGGGGAAGTTATGCCGACTAACTCTCCCCATGTGTCAGACCCTTCGCCTCCCGCTCAGGGGACGCACGCTAATATGGCGCCAATTACATCAGGGACGCCCATAGCGATTACTTTGCAGGACATGGCTGCAATCATGAATAATACCCTGTCAGAGGTATTATCTAGATTGCCTGAATTAAGAGGCAAGCGCGATAGCTCTGGGGTTAGGAGAGATACAGAGCGCGCCATGTCTGATACTGCGTCACAGTATGCAAAACATGAGGACGGAGAGCTTCAGTCTGTGGGTGACATCTCTGACTCGGGGAAACCTGTTTCAGAGATTTCTAATTTTAAATTTAAGCTTGAGAACCTCCGTGTATTGCTTGGGGAGGTATTAGCTGCTCTGAATGACTGTAACACAGTTGCAATTCCAGAGAAATTGTGTAGGCTGGATAGATACTATGCGGTGCCGGTGTGTACTGACGTTTTTCCTATACCTAAAAGGCTTACAGAAATTATTAGCAAGGAGTGGGATAGACCCGGTGTGCCCTTTTCCCCACCTCCTATATTTAGAAAAATGTTTCCAATAGACGCCACTACACGGGACTTATGGCAGATGGTCCCTAAGGTGGAGGGAGCAGTTTCTACTTTAGCAAAGCGTACCACTATCCCGGTTGAGGACAGTTGTGCTTTTTCAGATCCAATGGATAAAAAATTGGAGGGTTACCTTAAGAAAATGTAACATGTTTATTCAACAAGGTTTTATTTTACAGCCCCTTGCATGCATTGCGCCTGTCACTGCTGCGGCGGCATTCTGGTTTGAGGCCCTGGAAGAGGCCATCCAGACAGCTCCATTGAATGAAATTATTGACAAGCTTAGAACGCTTAAGCTAGCTAACTCATTTGTTTCTGATGCCATTGTTCATTTGACTAAACTAACGGCTAAGAATTCCGGATTCGCCATCCAGGCGCGTAGGGCGCTATGGCTTAAATCCTGGTCAGCTGACGTGACTTCAAAGTCTAAATTACTCAACATTCCTTTCAAGGGGCAGACCTTATTCGGGCCTGGCTTGAAGGAAATTATTGCTGACATTACTGGAGGCAAGGGTCATACCCTTCCTCAGGACAGGGCCAAATCAAAGGCCAAATAGTCTAATTTTCGTGCCTAATTTCAAGGCAGGAGCAGCATCAACTTCCTCCGCTTCAAAACAAGAGGGAACTGTTGCTCATTCCAGACAGGCCTGGAAACCTAACCAGTCCTGGAACAAGGGCAAGCAGGCCAGAAAGCCTGCTGCTGCCCCCAAGACAGCATGAAGGAACGGCCAACTATCCTGAAACGGATCTAGTGGGGGGCAGACTTTCTCTCTTCGCGCAGGCGTGGGCAAGAGATGTTCAGGATCCCTGGGCGTTGGAGATCATATTTCAGGGATATCTTCTGTACTTCAAAGCTTCTCCTCCACAAGGGAGATTTCATCTTTCAAGGTTATCAGCAAACCAGATAAAGAAAGAGGCATTCCTAAGCTGTGTGCAAGACCTCCTAGTAATGGGAGTGATCCATCCAGTTCCGCGGACGGAACAAGGACAGGGATTTTATTCAAATCTGTTTGTGGTTCCCAAGAAAGAGGGAACTTTCAGACCAATCTTGGATCTAAAGATCTTAAACAAATTCCTCAGAGTTCCATCATTCAAAATGGAAACTATTCGGACCATCCTACCCATGATCCAAGAGGGTCAGTACATGACCACAGTGGACTTAAAGGATGCCTACCTTCACATACCGATTCACAAAGATCATCATCGGTTCCTAAGGTTTGCCTTTCTATACAGGCATTACCAATTTGTAGCTCTTCCCTTCGGGTTGGCTACTGCCCCGAGAATTTTTACAAAGGTTCTGGGCTCACTTCTGGCGGTTCTAAGACCGCGAGGCATAGCGGTGGCTCCGTATCTAGACGACATCCTGATACAGGCGTCAAGCTTTCAAATTGCCAAGTCTCATACAGAGATAGTTCTGGCATTTCTGAGGTCGCATGGGTGGAAAGTGAACGTGTAAAAGAGTTCTCTATCACCACTCACAAGAGTCTCCTTCCTAGGGACTCTTATAGATTCTGTAGAGATGAAAATTTACCTGACGGAGACCAGGTTATCAAAACTTCTAAATGCTTGACGTGTCCTTCATTCCATTCCACGCCCGTCAGTGGCTCAGTGCATGGAAGTAATCGGCTTAATGGTAGCGGCAATGGACATAGTGCCATTTGCGCGCCTGCATCTCAGACCGCTGCAATTATGCATGCTAAGTCAGTGGAATGGGGATTACTCAGATTTGTCCCCTCTACTAAATCTGGATCAAGAGACCAGAGATTCTCTTCTCTGGTGGCTTTCTCGGGTCCATCTGTCCAAGGGTATGACCTTTCTCAGGCTAGATTGGACGATTGTAACAACAGATGCCAGCCTTCTAGGTTGGGGCGCAGTCTGGAACTCCCTGAAGGCTCAGGGATCGTGGACTCAGGAGGAGAAACTCCTCCCAATAAATATTCTGGAGTTAAGAGCAATATTCAATGCTCTTCTAGCTTGGCCTCAGTTAGCAACACTGAGGTTCATCAGATTTTAGTCGGACAACATCACGACTGTGGCTTACATCAACCATCAAGGGGGAACCAGGAGTTCCCTAGCGATGTTAGAAGTCTCAAAGATAATTCGCTGGGCAGAATCTCACTCTTGCCACCTGTCAGCGATCCACATCCCAGGCGTAGAGAACTGGGAGGCGGATTTTCTAAGTCGTCAGACTTTTCATCCGGGGGAGTGGGAACTCCATCCGGAGGTGTTTGCTCAACTGGTTCATCGTTGGGGCAAACCAGAACTGGATCTCATGGCGTCTCGCCAGAATGCCAAGCTTCCTTGTTACGGATCCAGGTCCAGGGACCCGGGAGCAACGCTGATAGATGCTCTAGCAGCTCCTTGGTTCTTCAACCTGGCCTATGTGTTTCCACCGTTTCCTCTGCTCCCTCGACTGATTGCCAAAATCAAACAGGAGAGAGTATCGGTGATTCTGATAGCGCCTGCGTGGCCACACAGGACCTGGTATGCAGACCTAGTGGACATGTCATCTCTTCCACCATGGACTCTGCCTCTGAGGCAGGAGCTTCTAATACAAGGTCCTTTCAATCATCCAAATCTAATTTCTCTGAGACTGACTGCATGAAGATTGAACGCTTGATTCTATCAAGGCGTGGCTTCTCCGAGTCAGTCATTGATACCTTAATACAGGCTCGGAAGCCTGTCACCAGGAAAATCTACCATAAGATATGGCGTAAATATCTTTATTGGTGTGAATCCAAGAGTTACTCATGGAGTAAGGTTAGGATTCCTAGGATATTGTCCTTTCTCCAAGAAGGTTTGGACAAAGGCTTTTCAGCTAGTTCTTTAAAAGGACAGATCTCTGCTCTGTCTATTCTTTTGCACAAGCGTCTGGCAGAAGTTACAGACGTCCAGGCATTTTGTCAGGCTTTGGTTAGGATTAAGCCTGTGTTTAAAACTGTTGCTCCCCCGTGGAGCTTAAACTTGGTTCTTAAAGTTCTTCAGGGAGTTCCGTTTGAACCCCCTTCATTCCATTGATATTAAACTTTTATCTTGGAAAGTTCTGTTTTTGATGGCTAGTTCCTCGGCTCGAAGAGTCTCTGAGTTATCTGCCTTACATTGTGATTCTCCTTATCTGATTTTTCATTCAGACAAGGTAGTTCTGCGTACCAAACCTGGGTTTTTACCTAAGGTGGTTTCTAACAGGAATATCAATCAAGAGATTGTTGTTCCATCATTGTGTCCTAATCCTTCAAAGAAGGAACGTCTTTTGCATAATCTGGACGTAGTCCGTGCCTTGAAGTTTTACTTACAGGCTACTAAAGATTTTCGTCAAACATCTGCCCTGTTTGTCGTTTACTCTGGACAGAGGAGAGGTCAAAAAGCTTCGGCAACCTCTCTCTCCTTTTGGCTTCAGAGCATAATACGCTTAGCCTATGAGACTGCTGGACAGCAGCCCCCTGAAAGGATTACAGCTCATTCTACTAGAGCTGTGGCTTCCACCTGGGCCTTTAAAAATGAGGCCTCTGTTGAACAGATTTGCAAGGCTGCGACTTGGTCTTCGCTTCACACCTTTTCAAAATTTTACAAATTTGACACTTTTGCTTCTTCGGAGGCTGTTTTTGGGAGAAAGGTTCTACAGGCAGTGGTTCCTTCCGTTTAAGTTCCTGCCTTGTCCCTCCCATCATCCGTGTACTTTAGCTTTGGTATTGGTATCCCACAAGTAATGGATGATCCGTGGACTGGATACACTTAACAAGATAAAACATAATTTATGCTTACCTGATAAATTTATTTCTCTTGTAGTGTATCCAGTCCACGGCCCGCCCTGTCCTTTTAAGGCAGGTCTAAATTTTAATTAAACTACAGTCACCACTGCACCCTATGGTTTCTCCTTTCTCGTCTTGTTTCGGTCGAATGACTGGATATGGCAGTGAGGGGAGGAGGTATATAGCAGCTCTGCTGTGGGTGATCCTCTTGCAACTTCCTGTTGGGAAGGAGAATATCCCACAAGTAATGGATGATCCGTGGACTGGATACACTACAAGAGAAATAAATTTATCAGGTAAGCATAAATTATGTTTTATTAGCAAAAATGCTTCTAATAAAAGCTCAGGTGTTTCAAATAAGTTTTTAAGTATGTACCAGCATTCTAAACACAGCAGTTGCTCAGAAAGCCTAAGGTGCCAGCTTGTACCATCTGGTAATGACTCAATTTGTTTATTGCTGACATGATACAAGCCCCACTGGTGCTGTGAACAGCTGCTGTATTTAAAATGCTGGTGCACTGCGAATATCTAGCTATGCTTCACATGCACATGCAGAGAATAACCTAAAGCGCTGGTCGTTAAGCCCTTAAGGACCAGCGCCGTACCCTATTCGACGCTGCTGTCCTGGGCCTATCTCTGCCGCGATCTTGCTAAAAGTTGCGAGATTGTGCTATGGGCTAAAGGGCGTTGAAAACGGGCGGGAGGGGGGCGAAAACGGTTGGGGCCACCACACTGCAGAAACAAAATCCTAAGAGAGGGGAAATTAGCAGTAAAAGGTGACAGAAGGGCTATGTAAAGGATCACTTGGAGGGGAGAGCTACACCTCAGAAAAAAAT
The DNA here is from genome assembly GCF_027579735.1 of Bombina bombina. NCBI lineage: Eukaryota > Metazoa > Chordata > Amphibia > Anura > Bombinatoridae > Bombina > Bombina bombina. Next base: position 234,858,830 of record NC_069502.1, read on the forward strand.
AACTAATAAACAAAAAAGAAACAAAATGTATCTAAACCGGGTACTGGCCAGTACCTAAGATAGCGACACCAGTTAGAGGGGGGAGGGTTAGAGAACTGTTTGAGAGGGATTAGGGAGGTGGGAGTAATCATACACTGAAGAAAATAATAATACAAAAAAAAAATAAAAAAATTAATTAAAAAAAGGTCTAAAACTGCAAACTTGCAGACTGTCTGCCAGCACCTAAGGTGGTGGTGACCAGTGTGGGGTGAGGGAGGGAAGAGAGCTGTTTGGGAGGGATCAGGTAGGGATCAGGGGGTGTGAAATGTCAGGTGGTAATCTCTACACTAATGCTATTCGTTATGTAGTAGACTGCGCCTGGTAGTGCATACAAGCTACACTATAAAAGATCCCTGAACAAGATCCTAGGCAAAGTATACTAGAAGTTTAAGAAATAGGAGCACCAAACAGGCTAAAGTATGCAAACAGGAGATTAAGGAATAAAAAAAAAAAAAATTAAAAAAAAATGAATCACGGTGGATTAAGATACTCAACATATAGGTAAATATGTGAGACAAAATGTTAGAGCATATTAAAACATATTTATTGCCATTTAAGTGAAAACATATCACATAACATAAAAACTAAACAAATACTTTACATAGGAACGTATGGTAAGCAAAGACCAGACTCAGCTGGAAGCGGTTACTATATATTTATAATGTGCACAATAGTGCAGGATTTGAAGTGTGTCCTCAAAAAGAAAAATAGTTAAAAAAAAAAATATATATATATATATATAAATGAAGGGTTTCCTAAATAACCCAAAAGTGTCTATATCACCTAGATGTTGAATAACGTGTACAGGTGAAAATAAAAATGAAAAAGTTAAAAATTAGTCAGTCAGTTAATCCTAGTGACCGGAGGATGGGGTTTGGAACAAAATAGAAAGTTACCTTTAATCCCTTGTCTTGGAAATTCCACAACGATCCTGGGTGGTGTGTGATTGGTGTTTGAATGAAATGGAGATAATGATGATCAGTGAATGGTACCTGAAAAGGAAAAATAAAACTACATGTGCAAAAAAGTTGTCTAAATGGTGGAGTCAATTGAAAGAGCACTCACCAAATAGTAGACGATCCTTGGGGGAAATTACAAGCCTCACAAATCCTGGTAAGAATTAGGTCAACGAGTTTCGGCCCTAGAGTGGGCCTTTTTCAAGACATAAGGAGGCTACTAGTAATTTGAGATTATAAATGGTCTCTTGACCAATGATAATGGTTGTTCATTGTCCCGCCAAAGAACGGCCATTTATTTTGGCGCCATTCGTTTAAAATAAATTTGCGGCATAGTTACGTCACTTCCAGTATGACTGACATCCCTTCCGGTTATACGCTTATTCCGGGTTGCTGTTTTCTTCTATAAGGTACGACAAGTCCATGGATTCATCCTTTACTTGTGGAATATTATCCTCCTGCTAACAGGAAGTGGCAAAGAGTACCACAGCAGAGCTGTCTATATAGCTCCTCCCTTAGCTCCACCCTACAATCATTCTCTTTGCCTACTCTAAGTACTAGGAGACCAGAGACTCTCTTCTTTGGTGGTTGTCACAGGATCATCTGTCCCAGGGAATGTGTTTCCGCAGGCCAGCATGGGTCATAGTGACGACGGACGCCAGCCTATTGGGCTGGGGTGCAGTCTGGAATTCCCTGAAAGCACAGGGTTTGTGGACTCAGGAGGAGGCTCTCCTCCTAATAAATATTCTAGAACTGAGAGCGATATTCGACACGCTTCAGGCGTGACCTCAGCTGGCTTCGGCCAGATTCATAAGATTCCAGTCGGACAATATCACGACTGTAGCATATATCAATCATCAGGGGGGGAACAAGAGTTCTCTAGCGATGATGGAGGTTACCAAAATAATTTGATGGGCAGAGACTCACTCTTGCCATCTATCAGCAATCTATATCCCAGGAGTGGAGAACTAGGAAGCGAATTTTCTAAGTCGTCAGACTTTTCATCCGGGGGAGTGTGAACTCCATCCGGAGGTGTTTGCACAATTGATTCAGCAATGGGGCACACCAGAATTGGATCTGATGGCGTCTCGTCAGAACGCCAAACTTCCTTGTTACGGGTCCAGGTCAAGGGATCCTCAGGCAGTACTGATAGATGCTCTAGCAGTACCCTGGTCATTCAACCTGGCTTATGTGTTTCTACCATTTCCTCTCCTTCCTCGTTTGATTGCCAAAATCAAACAGGAGAGAGCTTCTGTGATTTTGATAGCACCTGCGTGGCCACGCAGGACTTGGTATGCAGACCTGGTGGACATGTAATCTCTTCCACCATGGACTCTGCCACTGAGACAGGACCTTCTGGTTCAAGGTCCGTTCCAGCATCCAAATCTAGTTTCTCTGCGGCTGACTGCTTGGAGATTGAACGCTTGATTTTATCCAAGCGGGGTTTCTCTGAGTCGGTCATAGATACCTTGATTCAGGCTCGAAAGCCTGTCACTAGGAAAATTTATCATAAGATATGGCGTAAATAACTTTATTGGTGTGAATCCAAAGGCTACTCAAGGAGTAAGACCAGGATTCCTAGGATTAGAAGGGGCTATCAGCGAGTTCCTTAAAGGGACAGATATCTGCTTTATCAATTCTACTGCACAAACGTCTGGCAGATGTTCCAGACATTCAGTCGTTCTGTCAGGTTTTAGTTAGAATCAAGCCTGTGTTTAAACCTGTTGCTCCGCCATGGAGTTTGAATTTAGTTCTTCAAGGGGTTCCGTTTGAACCTATGCATTCCATAGATATTAAGCTTCTATCTTGGAAAGTTCTGTTTTTAGTTGCTATCTCTTCGGCTCGAAGAGTTTCTGAACTATCTGCATTGCAATGCGAAACGCCTTATCTTGTTTTCCATGCTGATAAGGTGGTTTTGCGTACCAAGCCTGGATTTCTTCCTAAGGTTGTTACTAATAGGAATATCAATCAGGAAATTGTTCTTCCTTCTCTGTGTCCTAATCATTCCTCTAAAAAGGAGCGTCTGTTGCACAACTTGGACTTGGTTCGTGCTTTGAAGTTTTACTTGCAAGCAACCAAAGATTTCCGTCAAACATCTTCTTTGTTTGTTGTCTATTCTGGAAAACGTAGAGGTCAAAAAGCTACGGCTACCTCTCTTTCTTTTTGGCTGAAAAGTATCATTCGTTTGGCATACGAGACTGCTGGACAGCAGCCTCCTGAAAGGATTACAGCTCACTCTACTAGAGCGGTGGCTTCCACATGGACTTTTAAAAATTATGCTTCTGTTGAAGAGATTTGTAAGGCTGTGACTTGATCTTCGCTTCATACCTTTTCCAAATTTTATAAATTTGATACTTTTGCTTCTTCGGAGGCTATTTTTGGGAGAAAAGTTCTTCAAGCAGTGGTGCCTTCTGTTTAACCATCTGTCTTGTCCCTCCCGTTCATCCGTGTCCTGTAGCTTTGGTATTGTATCCCACAAGTAAAGGATGAATCCGTGGACTCGTCGTACCTTATAGAAGAAAAGTAAATTTATGCTTACCTGATAAATTAATTTCTTCTATGGTACAACGAGTCCACGGCCCGCCCTGTTATTTTAAGACAGATTATTTTTTATTTTTTTTTAAACTTCAGTCATCTCTGCACCTTTTAGTTTCTCCTTTTTCTTCCTGTACCTTCGGTCGAATGACTGGGGGTGGAGCTAAGGGAGGAGCTATATAGACAGCTCTGCTGTGGTGCTCTTTGCCACTTCCTGTTAGCAGGAGGATAATATCCCACAAGTAAAGGATGAATCCGTGGACTCATAGTACCCTAGAAGAAATTAATTTATCAGGTAAGCATAAATTTACTTTTTATCTCACTTACGGTTTTGCTTATTTTGAAAAAAAAAAAAACGGAACCCATTTTTTAAAGGGCATTATTAACTGGAAGTTGATTATCAACCTAAATGCATTATTCACATTGTGCTATTATAGAAGATGGTGTATTAAAGGGACAGTAAAGTCATAATTAGACATTCATGATTTAGACGGAGAATACAATTTTAAACAACTTTCCAATTTACTTCTATTATTTAATTTGCTTCCTTCTCTTGTTATCCTTTGCTGAAAGATTTATCTAGGTAAGCTCAGGAGCCGCAAAGAACCTAGGTTCTAGCTGCTGATTGGTGGCTGCATATATATATATATATATACTGATTGTCATTGTCTCACTCGTGTTCAGTAGTGCATTGCTGCTCCCTTAACAAATGATACCAAGAGAATGAAGCAAATTTGATAATAGAAGTACACTGGAAAGTTATTTAAAATTGTATGTTCTATGTAAATCATGAAAGAAATTTTTTGGGTTTCATGTCTCTTTAACTTCTGAAAGTTGTGTATACAGAACATTTCACATGATAAAAATGAAAATAGAAAAAATCGTTAACTGTGTATCTTATGATTGTATGATTATGATTATGGGGGCAGTAACACCAGCTTCAAATAACTGGGCATTAGTAAAGTACCCAAAGACTGGAGAGGAGGTAACATGGAACAGAAAATGCTTAGAGTAGAATCCAAATGGATATTCAATCTGGACTGTATTTACCCTTGAAATGAAGGAAGAATTCCGGCATCCCAGTAAAATTCAATTTATTTTTTTACGAAAAGTCCAGTACTAGGCTGAAACATGCATACATCTTACGCGTTTTGCCTAGTGCCTTAGTCATAGATGCTGTCTTAAAATTATAAACACAGGTGTATTTAAGAGCATAATCAGTTGCCCATTGGTTGAAACTCAAAGCACCTAAATCACATGATATACTCCATATTAACACTGTTAGCAACAGTTGGTAACAATACTTTTTTAAATGTTTTCAGGGTAATAGTAAATTAAACTAAGTTACTTAGAACTATATAAGAAAAGAAAAGAAAGAAAACAAAACAAAAGCAGAATAAGGAACATAGAAAAAAGACAGAGGTTAGGAATACCACTGGCTATCGTTATAATATTTTAAGCATATTTGATTAAGCTTATAGAGAAACAAATGTTAACTATTGGTCCAATGTATTTACATTACCACATATGCAATACCTTTAAATGTTTAACTATTGCTATTAACACCTAAGTGCAAAAACACCTGTCTAAGTTTAAATGCTCCTATATCCCACTATCCAAACTATCTTATAATATTTTCAAAATATGTTGAACTATCCCTTAGTACAGTTAAACTGGTCTTTTGTGATATATTTCATACACTTTGATGTTTCTGCATTCTTAAAATAAGACTTATCGCAAATATCGCTTGTGAAATGACTTGAACTCACAAGCAAGAACACATAAGAAAACTTATAGGCTGTACGCCGTTTGTCCATAAAGTAGGTACTAATGTTTGAAGTAGATTGTGATCATTTTTGAAACCCAAGGATGAGTTTGATGATTTTGATGATTGATTAGAGACAAGGTAAGAGTAGAGATGGAGATATTTAAGTGTAAACTCCAAAAACCACTAAATGTACGGAGTATGATTATGTAACTAGAATTAAACCAGACTTATATATGTTGAAAACAGCCCTAAACTGTATATGTATAAGTATAGACACTTAGACTTAACACTATTTGCTTGTGTCATGGGTTATTATGTGTTTTTAATCACAACTATTCCCAAAAATTAACCAAATAAAACTGGGAATTAATTGACCTAGTATCCAGGGTGAAAATCTAGTACGTCTCTCTCTTGAAAAGTGGTCTGCTCAGGTTACCACCTCTCTCAAAGTTTTTCTATGATTTTCCATCTAAAGAAGCTGACATTTCCATGATCCAAAAAATGTTTAACCAAAAAAGATGAGACAATTAGATTCTTGACATCCAAAAGATGTTCCCTAATTCTGTCATGGCTCTCTTTAGTAGTGCAACCCACATACTGTAGTTTGCACTGGGTACACCAAATCAAATACACAACGTATTTCGAACAACAATTTACACAGGACTTCAACTTATACACCTTGTCATTTGCAAAAGACTCAAAATCTGGGCCCTAGCCCACTTACATAAAGACTATGCATGCCCCATAGAGGCACTTATACATGCCTTTGCAAGTTAACCAAGAACTGGTCTTGGCTTTCTTGTCCCTTAGTTTGCTCGGTAAAAATATATGTTACCCAGTGTAGCGCCACGTTTATAGGTGAATCTACACCCTTTGTGTATGACATTCTCTAATTTTTCATCAGCTAAAAGCATCGGAAAATGCTTTCTGATGATACTGCAAATTTTGTCATATTCCGATGAATATTCTGTAACGAAGGTCACCTCTTCATACCTTGCAGAATTCCTCCTTCTGTTCTTACTGTTCTGTGTATTGAGAAGATCTTCCCTATCCATGGAGTCTACTTCATTTTTGGCTTTGGTCACATCCATTTCAGGGTAACCCCTAGCTCTCAGACGTTTGAGCATTGGGTTTGAATGAGCAGGTCCTACATTAATGTGTATTTACCCTAAAGGCCTTAATGCTAACTTTGAAGTGGTTCACCTTTTTTGAACCACTTTTATCTGAAGACTCACCCCATTTTAGCTGTCATTCTCTTCTGTTTTGACCTCCTTTTTAACACTGCTCTACCTATCCCCAGAGTAGATTTAGTGCATTTTTTAGGACCAGTTTAGGAATTCATAATTATGTATGTTCGTACTAGCGTTTAGTTTTCTTAACAGAGACCTATGTACTACTTTGTCATTCTATAGAGGCTTACAGTCCCCTAATTTTTGACTATAGTATTTTTATCTTTTTATTGATCATAAACATCTAGGGATAAATGTACCCTATCCCATTATGTTACCCATATAACTATATTTAAAGGGACAGTCTACACCAGAATTTTTATTGTTTTAAAAGATAGATAATCCCTTTATTACCCATTCCCCAGTTTTGCATAACCAACACAGTTATAATAATATACTTTTAACCTCTGTGATTATCTTATATCTAAGCCTCTGCAAACTGCCCCTTTATTTCAGTTCTTTTGACAGACTTGAAGTCTAGCCAATAAGTGCCTGCTCCCAAATAACTTCACATGCACGAGCACAGTGTTATCTATATGAAATACATGAACTAACACCCTCTAGTGGTGAAAAACTGTTACAATGCATTCCGAAAAGAGGTGGCCTTCAAGGTCTAAGAAATTAGCATATGAACCTCCAAGGTTAAGCTTTCAACTAAGAATACTAAGAGAACAAAGCAAAATTGGTGATAAAAGTAAATTGGTAAATTGTTTAAAATTACATGCTCTATCTGAATCATGAAAGTTTATTTTGGCCTTAACTGTCCCTTTAAGGTAAGATACCATCCAATTAAGTATAATCTGCTTAACAGAAAGTTATAATTTTTATGCAATTTTAATGTTTCTAGCATCTCTATGCACTTTATGGATTGTCAATATATGTTTTAATATATGATTTATGATGAGTGCACAGACCCATTGGGGAAAAACAAGCTTAAAATCCATTATTTTATTTTTATATTTTATTTTTTATCTTTATCATATATACATACTGTACATATATTTGTTATACATTTTTAAAATATATTTGTACCTCTTTTAGAATCATAAGATACACATCACAGTTACCGATTTTTTCTATTTTCATTTTTATCATCTGAAATTTTCTGTATGCACAGCTTTCAGAAGTTGAAATTGACGATATGTAGCCTAAACGATACTTTGTTTATATACAAGTATAATTAATACACCATCTTCTATAATAGCACAATATGAATAACGCATTTAGGTTGATAATCAACCTACAGTTAAAAATGGGTTCCGTTTTTTTTTCTTCAAAATGAGCAAAATCGGAAGTGAGATAAAAACGGTAACCGGAAGTAGCGTATAACCGGAAATGACATCAGTCATATCGGAAGTGATGTCACTAAGCCGCAAATTTTTTTTAAAAGAATGGCGCCAAAATAAACGGCCTTTCTTTGGCAGGACAATGAACAACCATTTTCATTGGTCAAGAGACCATTTATAATCTCAGATTACTAGTAGCCTCCTTATGTCTTTAAAAAGGCCCACTCTAGGGCCGAAACGTGCTGGTCTAATTCTTACCAGGATTTGTGAGGCTTGTAATTTCTTCTAAGGATCGTCTACTATTTGGTAAGTGCTCTTTCAATTGACTCCACCTTTTAGACAACTTTTTTGCACATGTAGTTTTATTTCTCCAACATAGGTGTGTCCGGTCCACGGCGTCATCCTTACTTGTGGGATATTCTCTTCCCCAACAGGAAATGGCAAAGAGCCCAGCAAAGCTGGTCACATGATCCCTCCTAGGCTCCGCCTACCCCAGTCATTCTCTTTGCCGTTGTACAGGCAACATCTCCACGGAGATGGCTTAGAGTTTTTTAGTGTTTAACTGTAGTTTTTCATTATTCAATCAAGAGTTTGTTATTTTCAAATAGTGCTGGTACGTACTATTTACTCAGAAACAGAAAAGAGATGAAGAATTCTGTTTGTATGAGGAAAATGATTTTAGCAACCGTAACTAAAATCCATGGCTGTTCCACACAGGACTGTTGAGAGCAATTAACTTCAGTTGGGGGAACAGTTTGCAGTCCCTTGCTGCTTGAGGTATGACACATTCTAACAAGACGATGTAATGCTGGAAGCTGTCATTTTCCCTATGGGATCCGGTAAGCCATGTTTATTACGATTGTAAATAAGGGCTTCACAAGGGCTTATTTAAACTGTAGACTTTTTCTGGGCTAAATCGATTGATTATTAACACATATTTAGCCTTGAGGAATCATTTTATCTGGGTATTTTGATATAATAATATCGGCAGGCACTGTTTTAGACACCTTATTCTTTAGGGGCTTTCCCAAAGCATAGGCAGAGTCTCATTTTCGCGCCGGTATGGCGCACTTGTTTTTGAGGACAGCATGGCATGCAGCTGCATGTGTGTGGAGCTCTGATACATAGAAAGGTCTTTCTGAAGGCATCATTTGGTATCGTATTCCCCTTTGGGCTTGGTTGGGTCTCAGCAAAGCAGATTCCAGGGACTGTAAAGGGGTTAAATATATAAACGGCTCCGGTTCCGTTATTTTAAGGGTTAAAGCTTCCAAATTTGGTGTGCAATACTTTTAAGGCTTTAAGACACTGTGGTGAAATTTTGGTGAATTTTGAACAATTCCTTCATACTTTTTCGCAATTGCAGTAATAAAGTGTGTTTAGTTTAAAATTTAAAGTGACAGTAACGGTTTTATTTTAAAACGTTTTTTGTGCTTTGTTATCAAGTTTATGCCTGTTTAACATGTCTGAACTACCAGATAGATTGTGTTCTGACTGTGGGGAAACCAAGGTTCCTTCTCATTTAACTATATGTATTTTATGTCATAAAAAAATTTAGTAAAAATGATGCCCAAGATGATTCCTCAAGTGAGGGGAGTAAGCATGGTACTGCATCATCCCCTCCTTCGTCTACACCAGTCTTGCCCATACAGGAGGCCCCTAGTACATCTAGTGCGCCAATACTCCTTACTATGCAACATTTAACGGCTGTAATGGATAACTCTATCAAAAACATTTTAGCCAATATGCCCACTTATCAGTGAAAGCGCGACTGCTCTGTTTTAGAAAATTCTGTAGAGCATGAGAACGCTGATGATATGGTTTCTGAAGGGCCCCTACACCAGTCTGAGGGGGCCAGGGAGGTTTTGTCTGAGGGAGAAATTTCAGATTCAGGAAACATTTCTCAACAAGCTGAACCTGATGTGATTACTTTTAAATTTAATTTGGAACATCTCCGCGCTCTGCTTAAGGAGGTGTTATCCAATTTGGATGATTGTGATTATCTGGTCATTCCAGAACCACTATGTAAAATGGAAAAGTTCTTAGAGGCCCCGGGGCCCCCCGAAGCTTTTCCTATATCCAAGCGGGTGGCGTACATTGTTAGTACAGAATGGGACAGGCCCGGTATACCTTTAGTACCTCCCCCCATATTTATAAAATTGTTTTCCTATAGTCGACACCAGAAAGGACTGATGGCAGACAGTCCCCAAGGTCGAGGGGGCGGTTTCTACTCTACACAAGCGCGCCACTATACCCATAGAAGATAGTTGTGCTTTCCAAGATCCTATGGATAAAAAATTAGAAGGTCTGCTAAAGATGTTTGTTCAGCAAGGTTCCCTTCTACAACCAATTGCATGCATTGTCCCTGTCACTGCAGCCGCGTGTTTCTAGTTTGAGCTAGGAAAGGCGATTATTAGTAATTCTTCTTCTTATGAGGAGATTATGGACAGAATTCGTGCTCTTAAATTGGCTAATTCTTTCACCCTAGACGCCACCTTGCAATTGGCTAGGTTAGCGGCGAAAAAATTCTGGGTTTGCTATTGTGGCGCAGAGCGCTTTGGTTAAAATCTTGGGCAGCGGATGCGTCTTCCAAGAACAAATTGCTTGACATTCCTTTCAAGGGGAAAACACTCTTTGGCCCTGACTTGAAAGAGATTATCTCTGATATCACTGGGGGCAAGGGCCACGCCCTTCCTCAGGATAGGTCTTTTCAAGACCAAAAATAAACCTAAGTTTCGTCCCTTTCGCAGAAACGGATCAGCCCCAAGGGCTACGTCCTCTAAGCAGGAAGGTAATACTTCTCAAGCCAATCCAGCCTGGAGACCTATGCAAGGCTGGAACAAAGGAAAGCAGGCCAGGAAACCTGCCACTGCTACCAAGACAGCATGAAATGCGGGCCCCCGATCCGGGACCGGATCTGGTGGGGGGCAGACTCTCTCTCTTCGCTCAGGCTGGGGCAAGAGATGTTCTGGACTCTTGGGCGCTAGAAATAGTCTCCCAAGGTTATTCTCTGGAGTTCAAGGGGCTTCCTCCAAGGGGGAGGTTCCACAGGTCTCAGTTGTCTTCAGACCACATAAGAAGACAGGCATTCTTACATTGGGTAGAAGACCTGCTAAAAATGGGAGTGATTCATCCTGTTCCATTAGGAGAACAAGGGATGGGGTTCTACTCCAATCTGTTCATAGTTCCCAAAAAAGAGGGAACGTTCAGACCAATCTTAGATCTCAAGATCTTGAACAAGTTTCTCAAGGTTCCATCGTTCAAGATGGAAACCATTCGAACACTTCTTCCTTCCATCCAGGAAGGTCAATTCATGACCAAGGTGGATTTCAAGGATGCGTATCTACATATTCCTATCCACAAGGAACATCATCGGTTCCTAAGGTTTGAATTCCTGGACAAGCATTTCCAGTTCGTGGCGTTTTCTTTCGGATTAGCCACTGCTTCTAGGATTTTCTCATAGGTACTAGGGTCCCTTCTGGCGGTGCTAAGACCAAGGGGCATTGCTGTAGTACCTTACTTGGACGACATTCTGATTCGTGCGTCGTCCCTTCCTCAAGTAAAGGCTCACACGGACATTGTCCTGGCCTTTCTCAGATCTCACGGATGGAAAGTGAACGTGGAAAAGAGTTCTCTATCTCCGTCAACGAGGGTTCCCTTCTTGGGAACTATAATAGACTCCTTAGAAATGAGGATTTTTCTGACAGAAGCCAGAAAAACAAAACTTCTAGACTCTTGTCGGATACTTCATTCCGTTCCTCTTCCTTCCATAGCGCAGTGCATGGAAGTGATAGGTTTGATGGTAGCGGCAATGGACATAGTTCCTTTTGTGCGCATTCATCTAAGACCATTACAACTGTTCCTGCTCAGTCAGTGGAATGGGGACTATTCAGACTTATCTCCGAAGATACAAGTAAATCAGAGGACCAGAGACTCATTCCGTTGGTGGCTGTCCCTGGACAACCTGTCACAAGGGATGACCTTCCGCAGACCAGAGTGGGTCATTGTCACGACCGACGCCAGTCTGATGGGCTGGGGCGCGGTCTGGGGATCCCTGAAAGCTCAGGGTCTTTGGTCTCGGGTAGAATCTCTTCTACCGATAAATATTCTGGAACTGAGAGCGATATTCAATGCTCTCAAAGCTTGGCCTCAGCTAGCGAGGGCCAAGTTCATACATCAACCATCAGGGGGGAACAAGGAGTTCCCTAGCGATGGACGAAGTGACCAAAATCATTCTATGGGCGGAGTCTCACTCCTGCCACCTGTCTGCTATCCACATCCCAGGAGTGGAAAATTGGGAAGCGGATTTTCTGAGTCGTCAGACATTGCATCCGGGGGAGTGGGAACTCCATCCGGAAATCTTGCCCAAGTCACTCAACCGTGGGGCATTCCAGACATGGATCTGATGGCCTCTCGTCAGAACTTCAGAGTTCCTTACTACGGGTACAGATCCAGGGATCCCAAGGCGGCTCTAGTGGATGCACTAGTAGCACCTTGGACCTTCAAACTAGCTTATGTGTTCCCGCCGTTTCCTCTCATCCCCAGGCTGGTAGCCAGGATCAATCAGGAGAGGGCGTCGGTGATTTTGATAGCTCCTGCGTGGCCACGCAGGACTTGGTATACAGATCTGGTGAATATGTCATCGGCTCCACTATGGAAGCTACCTTTGAGACGAGACCTTCTTGTTCTAGGTCCGTTCGACCCACTCCAGCTGACTGCTTGGAGATTGAACGCTTGATCTTATCAAAGCGAGGGTTCTCAGATTCTGTTATTAATACTCTTGTTCAGGCCTGAAAGCCTGTAACCAGAAAATTACCACATAATTTGGTATATCTGTTGGTGTGAATCTGCAGGATTCCCTTGGGACAAGGTTAAGATTCCTAAGAGTCTATCCTTCCTTCGAGAAGGATTGGAAAAAGGATTATCTGCAAGTTCCTTGATGGGACAGATTTCTGCCTTGTCTGTGTTACTTCACAAAAAGCTGGCAGCTGTGCCAGATGTTCTAGCCTTTGTTCAGGCTCTGGTTAGAATCAAGCCTGTTTACAAAATTTTGACTCCTCCTTGGAGTCTCAACCTAGTTCTTTCAGTTCTTCAGGGGGTTCCGTTTGAACCCTTACATTCCGTTGATATTAAGTTATTATCTTGGAAAGTTTTGTTTTTGGTTGCAATTTCTTCTGCTAGAAGAGTTTCAGAATTATCTGCTCTGCAGTGTTCTTCTCCTTATCTGGTGTTCCATGCAGATAAGGTGGTTTTGCGTACTAAACCTGGTTTTCTTCCAAAAGTTGTTTCTAACAAAGACATTAACCAGGAGATAGTTGTGCCTTCTTTGTGTCCTAATCCAGTTTCAAAGAAGGAACGTTTGTTGCACAACTTGGATGTAGTTCGTGCTCTCAAATTTTACTTAGCAGCTACTAAGGTTTTCAGACAAACTTTGGCTTTGTTTGTTGTTTATTCTGGTAAACGGAGAGGTCAAAAAGCAACTTCTACCTCTCTCTCCTTCTGGATTAAAAGCATTATCCGATTGGCTTATGAGACTGCCGGACGGCAGCCTCCTGAAAGAATCACAGCTCACTCCACTAGGGCTGTGGCTTCCACATGGGCCTTCAAGAACGAGGCTTCTGTTGATCAGATATGTAAGGCAGCGACTTGGTCTTCACTGCACACTTTTTCTAAATTTTACAAATTTGATACTTTTGCTTCTTCTGAGGCTATTTTTGGGAGAAAGGTTTTGCAAGCCGTGGTGCCTTCCATTTAGGTGACCTGATTTGCTCCCTCCCTTCATCCGTGTCCTAAAGCTTTGGTATTGGTTCCCACAAGTAAGGATGACGCCGTGGACCGGACACACCTATGTTGGAGAAAACAGAATTTATGTTTACCTGATAAATTACTTTCTCCAACGGTGTGTCCGGTCCACGGCCCGCCCTGGTTTTTTTAATCAGGTCTGATAATTTATTTTCTTTAACTACAGTCACCACGGTAACATATGGTTTCTCCTATGCAAATATTCCTCCTTTACGTCGGTCGAATGACTGGGGTAGGCGGAGCCTAGGAGGGATCATGTGACCAGCTTTGCTGGGCTCTTTGCCATTTCCTGTTGGGGAAGAGAATATCCCACAAGTAAGGATGACGCCGTGGACCGGACACACCGTTGGAGAAAGTAATTTATCAGGTAAACATAAATTCTGTTTTTTCCTTTTCAGGTACCTTTCACTGATCATCATTATCACCATTTCATTCACACACCACCAAGATTCGTTGTGAAATTTCCAGGATAAAGGATTAAAGGGAACTCTCCATTTTCCTCCAAACTACATCCTCCAGTCACTAGGATAACTGACTGACTAATTTTTAACTTAATAATTTTTTTTCTAACTGATATATATATATATATATATATATATATAATTAATTGACATACATTTTTATTTTCATGTGTACACGTTATTCAACACTTAGGTGATATAGGTTGGCGCTCCTATTTCTTGAACTTCTAATCTCTACACTAAAGCTAAAATTAACCTTACAAACCACCTGATTAACCCCATTCACTGCCAGTAATAATAGAAGTGTGGTGCACAGCTTCATTTAGCAGCCTTCTAATTCCAGTTAACGATTTTTTTTATTTGATTGTATTAGGCGGTGAAATGGTGGCATGAAATATACCAAAATCAGCATAGATTAATACTCTTAGTTGTCTACTAAAAGAAATATATTGTTTTGATAGGTAAATTAAAAAAAAAGAAGGCGCTATTTCTGTTTAAATGGAGTGATGGCAAAAATGCTAAAATTGCTCTGGTCTTGACTTCCAGTGGGCGGCTCCACAAGATGGCTGCAAGCTTCATCAGCTCCGAAGTCAAATTCTTCTAACTTCAACTTTGCCGCCATCAATCCATGCCATCTGCCTCTCCCTTGACAGGCAAGCTGTCCGGGATCAATTAGCAGACAGGGGGAATTCCAGCTCCTCTACCCCGGAAAGTCACTTTGAGTAAAACTTGGGTTTCTTCCTGCCACGCTTATATCACTACTTGTCAACGCTCTTCTCTGATCTTAAGCAATGGAAACACTCCATAGTAAAGGACCATATACTGACACCTACATCCTGGCTAAGATAAAGGCCATATTTCTGCCGAAGCTGGATCGACTTCTAGTGTCCTGCACTGAACTATGCATAATAGCGGAATCCACGAAACAACATTCCCTACTCAAGGAATCCATATATAACCAGTATGATCTTGCTCCAAAGAAAGCTGTAAGCATCTCCACATCATACTCGCAGATGCACAATAGCCTCACAACATCGGACCCCTTGTGGTGGGGAGAAGTCACGGAAATATTAGAGATCAGAGTAAATCACTCTTTCACAAGCTTGTCAAAACTAGTCATAGATTCATCTCTGAAACCAGAGAGGAGTCTACCGGTACCTTGATGGGCCCAACGGACAGCTGTCATAGCTCTGGACATGGATTTGATGCCTGCAAGATTATTCACTATACCTGAGACTGTAAGACCTGTCATTGGTGACATAACACTCGTAAAGAGAGAGACGCAAGATGAAGGCCCGCAGAAGGCATATGGCTGCCGACCCATTGAAATTCAATATGACCAATCAAGATGGCTACTATACCCATGTAACGGTCCAACGGCTTTAGCCAGGGAGGGGTGGGATAAAGCGTGCAGATCTTACCCGAATCGGCCCTCTGGGCATTTGAACTAGCGCATTCTTGCAAACTTGCTGAAATCAAGTAAAGTTTGTTTAACATGGATTTAAGGATTTGTTCTGTTCATATAATCGTGTATTCTACTGGTTGTCTTTCTGAGGACCTTAATGGAATACACGCAACCAAAAACTTTAGATTAAATTGTTGGTTGTTTACTGTTTTAAGTTCTGCTTTTATTTGATGTTAATTTTATTTTTACTAGTTCTGGTTCTCCTGAAACTATAAAAATTCCAATATTTAATGGAAATGGTGCTTTAACATGCTATGCTCTGTACTATCTACTACAATGAAGTGTCTCTACTTATAGAATGTGTAAATTAAACCGCTACTATAATCCCTATATTACTACAATATTTGTTTTCTTTTTTAGAAATATATAACTGTATTTAATTTAGCAGAGATATAACAATGATTCCTCCTCTTAAATACCTACTCATATGGTATATGTGAGAATATCCCAGAGGGTAAACGAAAGATATAACAGGCTGATCTGGGCTGTGAGGTATTCGATACTATACCTGAATGTGTGAGTGCTGGGTGAACACTCGAGGTGTCAAAGGCCTTGTGATGAATAATATTTCCTATTCTGAGTGCAATAATCTCCAATTCTGAGTTAAGTGTTTAATATTGGACGATTAAAAATACATTACTCTTAAAAACACACTAAACCTTAAAAGCATTGAAACATACAAATACAAAATATATGTATACATATATCATGGATCCATGATAAACATCAGCTGATAAAATGTTGCAATTATGTATTAAAAAAATAATAAAAACAATAAGCTATATTACAATGGTACCGCACTGGATGAGTGGTAACAAATAGATTATAATAAAATGGCAAAGAGGTCCTTAGGGTTCAACCAATCCTGTGAAATAGACTATAAAACATATATATAAAGTGTTGAAGTCCTGCGTGTGAGAGTCACAAAGTAATAGTGTCCGAATCCTATGTGTAAAAATAAAGTTGAATAAAATTGAATAAAAATGGAATCCAAACTGTGTATAAATCCTGTGTTAAAAAAAAAAAAATCCTGTGTTGAAAAAATCCTGTGTTGAAAAAATCCTGTGTTGAAAAAATCCTGTGTATAAAATCCTGTGTAAAATATCCTGGGTAAAAGATGATGTGTTAAAAATAATACAATGTCTCAACAGGGAAAAAAACAATACGTGTTTATCCAAAACACTGAATGGTGGTTAAAAAATAGGTGATACAAAAAATGTGACAGTTCCAAAAGAAATTATTTGTAGTGATCCAAAAATAAGAAGTGATGTGCAAATCAAAAAATAGCAAAAAAGATATGTGACTGTGTGACAGCAAAGTGATGCTGGCGGGGGAGGACTCCTAAAATCCTCTAAGAGTGGACTTCTAAAAGACGATAATCAACCTAAAAGGAAGACAAAAACAACATAGTGCAATAATGTTTTTAACATTAAAGAAATATGGAAATAGGCTTACCAATCGGTCAACGCGTTTCGGCCCTGGAGTAGGCCTTTATCAAGACTGATTATAAGGTTAATTTGGTAGCCTTTTTAAAGTCCCTGAACCGGAAGTGTACTTTGTTTCATTTCCGGTTTTTCGTTATCGGGGCAGCAATTATGTGTATTTCAAAATATCAAAATTGATATTAGTGCTTCTTACAATTTGTAAACCAACTGAAATGATAACGGACTAATTTTAAAAGATGTGAGTTGGACTTTAAGCCCGAGATCGTTATTGTTTACCCCCACGTTTTGTGACGTCTCTTCCGGTGTCTTTCGTGGAACATCAATCATGCTTTTTGTTTTCTTAACCAAATGATATCCTTTATGTATTTTGGAATGAATTGTATAATTTTTACTCAAGCTTGTTGGTATTTTCTTTGAGAAATCGCACTATTTAAAGTCCGATATTTATAGAGCCTCATTGGTCGTGACGTCACAATGGGCGTTCAATATTTATTTGTAAGTAAATATACTGCGATCAGGATGTCGTATGATTAAAACGGCTTAGTATCAATAATCGCCGTGATTAACATAAGTGTCCTAGTATGTCCTATATTTCTTTGGGATGTTTTTATAGAAAGTGAAAGTTACAGAAAATCTGAAGAACGAGAGCTATATGATCTTCTAAGTGTATATGCATCTGTTTATAATATAAGCATGTTTATTATAATACACTATTATATTCTTTATTTGTGCAAAAATTATTGTGATTATCGCTATCTAGCAGTCTAGGGAGGTCGTGAGAAGTCGTGGATATAAAAGTATGTAAATTGAATTGATACGAGGAATGCAAAAGCGGTGGGGATTCGGTTTTGCCATATTAGTATTGTGCTATAATTCATGAGACATGTAGTTCATGAAGAGATGTCAGATCGTCCCTGGCGTTTATATTGAGGTGATAACCAAAAGAATTATATTAGTCTCATAGTGTAATTTCTTAGATGGTGTAGGGTAATAACGGATATATTTAGTGATTGACATGATTGACTTTTAGTCCTGTCATGTAGTTTATAGGAGGATATCGATTTATCCATCAGTATATATAGAGGTGATACAGATATACTCAATACCCTGGTTATCTGCATGTTAAAATCTTGCCCCCATCTAAAGGGTTCTTGGGGCTAATATATAGTCTTCATACTTCATTATACTATTGATCCCAAAGCCGTGAGGGGGTGAATCGGAACTAAGAAGATCTAATTCTAATGGATTATTTCATAATAGAAGGGGAATGTGGGATTGTACGATAAGTGTATATATTTTGCTAATAGCTCATATATTTGGCGTTTATCCTTTTTGTAACATTCGATAGGAACATCTGCCTATATTTATATTCATGGGGACTATTGTATATATAGTTCTATTATGGTATATTGATGTATTACTTTCTCCCCGTTCTGTTTGGGTTTGAGGTCCCCTTATCTGATGGTATTGGGTAGATATCCCCAGTAGTGTTAGATATAATAGATCGATCTTCTTAAATAAATGAATAGTGTGGGGACTGATTCATCACTACCTGGATTATATATATAGGTTTATCTGATTCAATACATCACTTTCTCCTCTCTCAAATTCGAGAGGGTTAGGTATATCGGAGACTGATTCTTCAAATAGATGAATAACAGGCTATATTCTTCAAGAATCCCAAGTCAATAATTCTAAAGTGATGTGTGATATAGGGATAAGGGTATCTTCCTTTAAAGCTCAATATAAGAGCAGTTCTTCTATTTTTCTACACATAACAAAAAGACAGTAATTCTGACAGTAAGTGTGATAGTACCCATCTGTATGGGACTTATTTTGTGTTTAGAGGGCATTGTTTCACTTATGTTAACTGTTTAACCAGCATCTATTTTTCAAGTTGAACAGGTGGACATCAGAACTGACAGTCAAATTTACAACTTGTGTGTATATCATTATTATTAATACACAATATTGCTTTTGATTCTGACTAAAACCAATTATTGGATAAAGCTGGAAATTAGGAGCGAGGTTTCTAATACGGATAAGGTGGAGCGAGCCCAGATCAGCCTGTTATATCTTTCGTTTACCCTCTGCCATCCTTCGATTGGCGCCTTAAGGGATATTCTCACATATACCTACTGCCATCCCGGTGACTACTAGGTGCCACCACCCTTAGGCTCATAGGGGCTAAGTTGGCGCTGGTCCAAACCCATACCTACTCATATGTCTATACTCCTGGAAGTCTAAATGTATCTCAACATAATTTGGAAGAAACATATATTTACGATACCTTAAAGTGACTAACTCTACCCCTATTATTATTATTTGACAAAAGATCATACTATGTTAACTCTGTAGATATCAATAGATCCTCTATGGTTTGTACAGCCTTCCCTAGAACTGTCCTGTAGAATGAGCAACCCCTATATGCAACAATTATTTTTTACAGAATGATATTGGAAATCCCTTTTTGATAGTGAACCAGTGTATACTGATAACATGAGACAATCCAACACTGACACACCCCTGTCGAAATCGCCCTCAACCTATACCTATTATACTAAACCTGACATCCACTCATCTGGCTTGGCTTAGGACTAACTCAGACCTCACCTTGAAAATCATAGCACAACTCAACCTATTTAATACTACCAAGGGGCTGATATTTCAAGGTAAACCTGTTCATTTATATGAAGGTATATCTTTCTATTAATTTTACAGGAAGACATTTATTCCTAAAGGAGATTGTGCTAGGTTTAGTTTAAATTAGTTTTTGTTTGTAGTTGTTGTAGTTATAAATATATTAATACATAAAAAAACAAGAATGAGCTCATAACTCACATACAGTAATTGGTATTTCATGTGTAAAGCTCTGAAACGTACAAACACAACTGTAATTTCATACTGATGTATCACTATGTCAAGATAATCTATTTCATTCACCCTGTGAGGTGGAATAATGCACATTTTGTTTAATTGTACTCATTGTTGGCAATAAATAAAATTTAAAATAAAAATTGCTCTGGTCTTTTGGGAAAGTTTTAGTTTGAAATGCCCGGTCCTTAAGGGGTTAAGCATCACTGTTCTCAGTGACACATATGAGGAACTATTGGTTTCTCCACAAAGAAAGAATTTGACTCTGTAAAATAAATGGATACAAAGATATAGAGATCCTAAACAAGAATATTGTTTATCAATTGATAACTTACTTGTCATACAAATGTATCTACCAATCAGTTTCTAAATTAGTGTGTGCACCTGTGTTGATTTGATATAAATAAAGACATGAAGAGGTAAAATTTGTAATAATATTTTTTAACCTATGCATAACATTATGCTGGGACATAAAATACCAACTTTTATATCTGTGTTTCTGTCTCTTTTGTGCAATTGTTACATAATTTGTATGGTTTTGCCTATATGTTTACATATATTCCATATATCTTCCCTGTAAATATTCCTATTAATCCATATAGCATCCCCAAATTACCTTTTTCCCTCTAATACAATAGCTCTTACATTACATTACAATAGGAGCTTGTGTATGGACTAGGGTTGCCACATCAGCCATGTTTTCCTAAACAGTTATGAGTTACACATGGTGCAGGAGTGTGCATGGAGGAACATGGATAGTGTTATCCAGCAGCACTATTTACTGTCCAGAGACACAATGCATTCCCCCCTCCTGCATACCCTGCAGCATGTGTTACTCATAACTGTCCAGGAAAAAATGGCTGAGGTGGTAGCCCTAGGTGGATATTAACTCATTTCTCCCCAAAGCTGTCACCTTGTAGTTGAGGAATGTATCCCACGTTGTTTAAAAGCTTTTGTGTCTCCTTATATCAATTTCTTTATAACTTTTTTATAAACCTTGACATAATCTCTTTGTTTCTGTGAATTTTTACATCAAAAGCCATTTGTTTTTAGGACGCCACTGTGAGCTGTACAAGGACCCATGTGTGAACATTAGCTGCCAGAATGGAGGGACATGTGACAGCGAAGGAATGAATGTAACCTGCACGTGCGCTCCTGGGTATATAGGTCAGTAAGGACAATACCATGCTATGATTACTAGTAAGCTTTGTTTATATATTTACTTGGTAATTCCTCTTCTACTTTTATTTTATTATTCATTTGCCAAGGTTGCAGGTTTTGTTGCCATTTATAGTTTTCTCCTTGACATTTTGGACGTTATGTTCTCTTCTTTCTTTCATAAGGTGGTAAGAGTCCACAAGCCATTACTGCTGGGAATTTAAATCCTGATAACTTGGAGGGGGCAAAGAAATCCAAAAACTTCACAAGCTTTTAATCCCCCTCACCTCTCTTATATCCCAGTCTTTTTCTTTTCCTTGCCAGGAGCATGTGAAGATTTAGGTGTTTAGGAATTTATTTTAATTTAAAATAATCTTTGATCCTATATGGCTTCATAAGGTGACACTTAGAAGAGAGGGGCATATGAGAGTACTAGGCTGTGCAAAATAAATCTTCTGCGGTCACAAGCCTGCCATAGGTGTCACTGGGACTGGTCCCTTGTTTGACCATGTAGATGTACTACCTTTATCCTCTGCTGTTTAGTACAATACTGGATGGGCTCTCTACTGTATATAGGCATATCAGCTGTGTATTCACATTTGAGTGGGTGTCTTTTTGGGTAAGTACCTCTTGTCACTCACACACCCCACAGGCCATCAATAGGTACATAAATATATATATATAATCGAGAAAGTTGCGGTGGGGACGCAATCGCGACTTGAGCTTAATTAAGGAAAAATTTTTATGCAGGCACAATAGCCTCAGTATATGTCAAAGACAAAATGGTGCAGACCCTTAAAAAGTATGATATGGAGTAGCAGAGAAAGAGCCTCAGGAATGTAATCCTGATTAATATAGACAGGGTATTCAGCACTCTTTTTAAGAAAGAAAAAAGCTCACAAGCACAGGATTAATCAATTTTGCATTTTTAATCGTGAGACAGTGGTCTCTCACACCGTGAGAACACATACATGCTAGAAATAAAGTTGTTAATATACAGCGTTAGCTGATGGTAAAAGTTATATCAAGAAATTGAAACCTTATGTCAATAAAATAAATACAATGAACCTGACCGGTCAGGGGTACATGCAAATGCCGCCTTACAGACAGTCTATATAGTATATACGTTAGTCACAATGAACAGTATACTGGGTCTAGGCCTACTACACCCTGTTGCTCACAGAACCCCTTCATCAAAGGACATAGAGGTATATCCTGGGCAGGTTAATACTCGGGATCTAAGAGGCCAGAGCAGATTACTTGTGCAAAGCGTCAGACTGTATATCATTCACAATACAAACTCGAGATATATTCATATGTACAGAATAAGAATAATACCAGGGAGGACCACTCCAGTCAAACTACACCCAGCTGCACACAGCACCCCTGTTATGGGGTGGAACGCTGGGCAGGTATACAAAGGGGATCTAAGTAGACTGATTAGCAGACCCTCCAGATATGTACATATCAGGACACACAAGCAATTTAGTGCAAAATAGGACAATGCTTTGTAAAGTAGAGAGTGCAACAGTGTTGAATGTCTGTATGCAAGCTGCAAAACGGGATTGTGCTTTTCATGCAAGGTATAAGCGGCATGTAAGTGATGATGGTTAATAGCCAGAAGTGCATAAGCAAGTTAGATAGCGTTTAATCCTTGCGAACAAATATACAAACAGAAGTAATATCGTCACTTATCCAAGTTAGATTGTAGTTAGACAGGATATGCGGATCTGTACTTTAAACCATGGTCGTATGACAACTCCCAAGCAAGCAAGGACCCTCGACAGGGAACCGCATCCAGAAAGGTGCTACCCAGTATGATAGCTGGCAGCACTATTTTGCCGTTAGAGAAGCAGTATTCATAGGACCTGTATATGCACTATTCATTAGGAGTGTCAATCCTTATCCATGCTCGTCACAGCAATAGGTAAACTTTCTCAAGCAGATTTAGGTTGCAGTAACAGAGCCTCCGTTCGTGAATCCAGGCAAAAGCGGTAGACGCATGTGTCACATGACCGGTCGGCTTAGCCAATGCCGACGCGCGTTTCACCCGCTCGTCTTTACTTCAGACCGGGCTTCGTCAGGGCGGAATTCAGCTGTCATCATCACGTCCTCATTTATAGGGGACGATACTGCGCCTCTGCTGGTAGGTGAAATAATAGCATGCCACAAATAAACTTCAAGCAAAAGAATCTTTGTTGCCTAAGGAATAATTAAATACATAGTAGAAGCTGTATCAATTTAGTACATTGCTTATACTTAGTGCAGGGTACACAATACAAAAAAGGTGTAGAATTTACTAAAGCTAATAAAAGAAAATACTGTCTTATATCAATATGTATATAATATTTTCATAAGGTTTCTAATATAGAAAGATAAGCTTGTATAGATATACTCTATATATAATAAATTATAAGGACTTAAATACCAAGGACTTATTATAGGAAGCAGGCCATGTACAGCTTGTCATTTAGACCCTGTGGAAACTGGGTTTCAAGAATTGAAATCCACCTGCATTCCTTGCGGAGCAGTTCCCAAGCATTACTGCTAGGAGGGCGCCCAACTTAAAAGACAAACTCGTGAGGAGTCAATACGTGTCCAAACTAAAACAGGCTGATTGGCTGACTAAACATAGATCATCAGGCAATTATCCTTGCGGTAAATGTGTAGCATGTAAGTACATGCTAAAAACTAAAGAGTTCAGTTCAAAAACGGGTAAAAAAGTGAAAAGATATTGGTGCGCAAGTCTTACCCCTGCATAAACACTACTCTGTTCCCAAAATACAGTGTAGATAAAGGTTCAATGATAGAAAGACGTGTGAATGCGCTATACAGCACGAGGATAATTAGAAATAGAAATAGATTGGCATACCATGTATTAATATATATAAATAAATAATAAAAAACTGGAAAAGATGTATATACCTTGGTGCATTCAATTAAAACGACATATATAAACTAAAAATGGATGAAACTTGCTTAACTATTATCACAATTTGTTTATTTGAATGACATATAGTCTAAAAACATATATAAAAATAATAAATTAGATACTATGGTGACCGGTCACTGTAGATATTAAAATACTAAAAAGTCTTTGAAAAGTTCCTTTGAAACTGTGCGTCTGATTCTAATGAACCTTATATGTATATTCCACCACTAAGGTTCATTAGAATCAGACGCACAGTTTCAAAGGAACTTTTCAAAGACTTTTTAGCATTTTAATATCTACAGTGACCGGTCACCATAGTATCTAATTTATTATTTTTATATATGTTTTTAGACTATATGTCATTCAAATAAACAAATTGTGATAATACAGTTAAGCAAGTTGCATCCATTTTTAGTTTATATATGTCGTTTTAATTGAATGCACCAAGGTATATACATCTTTTCCAGTTTTTTATTAGGGATAGTGCAATAATTGTTATTCATACATAGTATGCAAATTCTTTATCTAATGATATAACGGAGCCCTGTTTTTCAACCTTGCTAAAATTATATTCATACATAGTATGCAAATTCTTTATCTATTGATATAAAGTATGTACACTTTTCAATCAGCTTCTAATCACTTTGCAGAAACGAAGCATTTTGATTTTTTAAACTCCTATTAGGGGTTGGTATAATCCATTGATTCATACAATTAGGGGTTGGTATAATCCATTTATTCATACATAGTATGTGACTCTTTATCTACAAGATACTATCCAATAATATTTAGTACTCTTAGGAAGGTTTAATATATATTCATACATGTTATGCCAATCTATTTCTATTTCTAATTATCCCCGTGCTGTATAGTGCATTCACACGTCTTTCTATCATTGAACAAATACGGGTAAAACCTACAAACTTAAATATTTTGTGAATTGCAACACAGAAGGTGTTATCTATCTATTATCCTGCAGTTGCCCACCTTTTTACGTGGGGAAAACCAGGAGGGCCATAAAAGACCGTATAACTGAACACCGCAACGATGTAAAAAATAAAAATCCTAAAAGTAATGTAGCGAAACATTTTGAACAGACCCATCAGTGTAATCCTGATTCCCTGAGATTTTTGGGCATTGACAGAGGCATTATGAATGGCAGAGGTGGAGACAACGATAAGGCCCTCCTCCGTAAGGAATGCAGGTGGATTTCAATTCTTGAAACCCAGCTTCCACAGGGTCTAAATGACAAGCTGGACATGGCCTCCTTCCTATAATAAGTCCTTGGTATTTAAGTCCTTATAATTTATTATATATAGAGTATATCTATACAAGCTTATCTTTCTATATTAGAAACCTTATGAAAATATTATATACATCTTTATATAAGACAGTATTTTCTTTTATTAGCTTTAGTAAATTCTACACCTTTTTTGTATTGTGTACCATGCACTAAGTATAAGCAATGTACTAATTGATATAGCTTCTACTATGTATTTAATTATTCCTTAGGCAACAAAGATTCTTTTGCTTGAAGTTTATTTGTGACATGCTATTATTTCACCTACCAGCAGAGGCGCAGTATCGTCCCCTATAAATGAGGACGTGATGATGACAGCTGAATTCCACCCTGACGAAGCCCGGTGTGAAGTAAAGACGAGCGGATGAAACGCGCGTCGGCATTGGCTAAGCCGACCGGTCATGTGACACATGCGTCTACTGCTTTTGCCTGGATTCACGAACGGAGGCTCTGTTACTGCAACCTAAATCTGGATGGACACTCCTAATGAATAGTGCATATACAGGTCCTATGAATACTGCTTCTCTAACGGCAAAATAGTGCTGCCAGCTATCATACTGGGTAGCACCTTTCTGGATGTGGTTCCCTGTTGAGGGTCCTTGCTTGCTTGGGAGTTGTCATACGACCATGGTTTAAAGTACAGATCTGCATATCCTGTCTAACTACAATCTAACTTGGATAAGTGACGATATTACTTCTGTTTGTATATTTGTTCGCAAGGATTATACGCTATCTAACTTGCTTATGCACTTCTGGCTATTAACCATCATCACTTACATGCCGCTTATACCTTGCATGAAAAGCACAATCCCGTTTTGCAGCTTGCATACAGACATTCAACACTGTTGCACTCTCTTCTTTACAAAGCATTGTCCTATTTTGCACACTGTTGCACTCTCTTCTTTACAAAGCATTGTCCTATTTTGCACTAACTTGCTTGTGTGTCCTGATATGTAAATATCTGGAGGGTCCGCTAATCAGTCTACTTAGATCGCCTTTGTATACCTGCCCAGCGTTCCACCCCCTAACAGGGGTGCTGTGTGCAGCTGGGTGTAGTTTGACTGGAGTGGTCCTCCCTGATATTATTCTTATTCTGTAAATATAAATATATCTCGAGTTTGTATTGTGAATGATATACAGTCTGACGCTTTGCACAAGTAATCTGCTCTGGCCTCTTAGATCCCGAGTATTAACCTGCCCAGGATATACCTTCGATGAAGGAGTTCTGTGAGCAGCAGGGTGTAGTAGGCCTAGACCTAGTATATTGTTCCTTGTGACTAACGTATATACTATATAGACTGTCTGTAAGGCGGCATTTGCATGTACCCCTGACCGGACAGGTTCATTTGATTTATTTCTTGATACAACTTTTACCATCAGCTAACGCTGTATATTAACAACTTTATTTCTAGCATCTATGTGTTCTCACGGTGTGAGAGACCACTGCCTCACGATTAAAATTGCAAAAGTGATTAATCCTGTGCTTGTGAGCTTTTTTCTTTCTTAAAAGGAGTGCTGAATACCCTGTCTTTATTAATCAGGATTACATTCCTGAGGCTCTTTCTCTGCTACTCCATATCATAAATATATATATATATATATATATATATATATGTACAGCAGCGATAAAAAAGGCACTCACTGGTTGTAGCAATAAAAAATAACTTTTTATTCAATCAGTATTCAATCAGTTAAAAAGCATAAAGTTTCGAGAACATTACGTTCCCATTGTCAGACAAAGGGAACGTAATGTTCTTGAAACATTATGCTTTTTAACTGATTGAATTAAAAGTTATTTTTTATTGCTACAACCAGTGAGTGCCTTTTTCATCGCTGCTGTACTTGGAAATTTTTTGGAAGTTGCACCCTGGGAGTTGATAGACTGTTGGAATATGGAGTGCCTATTCTATTGACTTTGTGTTATTTGCTGGCGTGAGGGGTACATTTGCACAGTGTGTGTTATCAGAACTCCTTTGTCTATTATAACATCTCTTTAGCTGTATTTTACAAACAGTTTCTACAGTTTCCATCTTAATATTGGAAGAGTCCACAGCTGCATTCCTTACTTGTGGGAAATACTGAACCTGGCCACCAGGAGGAGGC
This sequence comes from Bombina bombina, assembly GCF_027579735.1. NCBI lineage: Eukaryota > Metazoa > Chordata > Amphibia > Anura > Bombinatoridae > Bombina > Bombina bombina. The sequence goes on from NC_069502.1 coordinate 234,886,180, forward strand.
AAAGACACCCCAGCCAAAGGCTTAAATACCTCCCCCCTTCCTCATAACCCCAGTCATTCTTTGCCTTTTGTCACAGGAGGTTTACAGAGAAGTGTTAGAAGATTTCGGAGTAGTCTCTTATGGAGGTTAGTACTCTTCAACATGGGACTGGAGTTTCAAGTAGTCCTGTCAGCCTCTCGAGCATGGATGAAAGTTGGAGTCCGGAGATGCAGGGAGAGTCTTTCTGTGAAACCATTCCAACTCATATTAACAGCTCCAAAGGCAATCAGCGTTGACAAATTTCGCTGCCTGCTTTCTTCACTAAAGTCCATGTCAGAAGCAATGCTACTATCTGTCACACTTGAAGGGCTGTGTTTCTGTTCCACAGCGTAGATTCTGGTAAGATTGTTTCATATTTTATACATGTATGATAACGCAAGAAGACAGGGTCACACTGTAACTCCTTTTATCGGTCATGGGTTAATATCTTCTTCGGGGGATTATTGAACAGGGGGGAATATATCTTATATGTTTATTTGATTTTATGCTGCTTTTATGTGGGAGATGTTATGGGCTCATAGGCTGTTATGGAATATACAGGTTTCACTTTCACTTTGAGAGCCATGCAGCTTACAAGCTTGACGCTTTCTCATAGCAGGGATGGTCCTGCATTGTGCACCATGTGATTCATTCCCTTTTTCCTGACCGGATGTCTATCAGAGAGGAGTCATAAATCTCTGTACTGTCTGGGTCATGGGAGGTGGTGAGTGACCCAGCCATTGGGGTATAAAGGAGCCGTTTTTTTTTAATAAAAAATGATGTTTTATTTCTCTAGTTCTCCGGTTATTGCACTAGCGATGGAGGATTCTGTTACTTTAGAGGGCACTCCCTCTAATACAAAAAAAATAGATGTTCAAGAACAAAACTCAAATAAACGGGTTGCGCCAATATAAATTGATAAAAATATCATAACATAAAATGCCACCATATATATATATATATATATATATATATATATATATATATATATATGCGCCGATAATGTGATTTAGACCCAAAATGGATACCAAAAAAGTGAATAAACATAATTGATTTTAACTTTTCAATCCGTGAGGTCTGGTTACATTCTGTGGGTGGAATTTTAGTTCCTCTCGCTGTTTGACTCTGTGAGCTCTAGATACCACAGTGGTGCTGTATACCTCCCCGACGGCCTCAGATACCTCAGCGGTGCTGTGTACCTCCCGGACGGCGGTTCCTGCCGTGGATGCTGTAGCCCGATTGAGAGTTAGCTGGACGACTCTTCTAGTTCAGCCTGCTTCATTTGCACTATTAAGTGCATTGTGTTTCTGAGTATTGCCTATACACTTTGGTTAATTTTTTATGTCTTTTGTGACATACTTCACTATTGGAGCACCCTCTTTTATCTCATCTTCCTAATGAGTAATTCCTGTTTATATGGTGAGGAGGCCTTAGTTCTGTCCTCTCAATTATGTTCCATATGCCTTAATAATGTGATAATATCGAATATGTTTGATACCACGGAGCCATCCACCTCTGAGGAGTTGTCGTCCAGTGAGGTGCGTACCCAACATTCTTATATCTCTACACATGCAGTTTTCCCATAGCATTGCTGATCCTCCATCTTGAGGGGGCCTTTCGTCACCAGACGTTACTGCGCAGTTCAGACGGTGGTGTCTGCTGCCTTTAATGCTTTACCTCACCCTGCTAAGCGCAAGCGAAAGGTTACATATTGCACTCCTTCCCAGAGTACATCAGATAATTTATTGGATTTAACTGAGGGTTATCCGAGGATGAAGTTCTTTCTGAGACTTCAGAGTATGAACATTCTGGGTCGGAGTCTGCTGCCTCTAAAATTCCGGCTGCAGAGGAACCAGACTTTGGTTTAGGAATTTGAGCTTTCTACTAAAGGAGATTTCTCCTACATTGGTGTATCCGGTCCAGGGCTTCATCCTTACTTGTGGGATATTCTCAATCCCTACAGGAAGTGGCAAAGAGAGCACACAGCAGAGCTGTCCATATAGCTCTCCTCAGGCTCCGCCCCCACAGTCATTCTCTTTGCCGCTCTAACTAGTAGCATCTCCACGGGGGTGGTAAAGAGTATGTGGTGTTCAGTTTCTGAGGTTCGCCTTTCTGGACAAACATTACCAGTTCGTGGCCCTTCGCTTCGGATTGGCCACTGCTCCCAGAATTTTCAGAAAGGTGCTAGGGTCCCTTCTAGCGGTGCTAAGGCCAAGGGGCATTGCAGTAGCACCTTACCTAGATGACATTTTAATACAGGCGTCGTCCTTTCACAAAGCAAGGGCTCATACGGACATTGTTCTAGCCTTTCTAAGGTCTCACGGGTGGAAGGTGAACATAGAAAAAAGTTCTCTGTCCCCGTTCACAAGGGTTCTCTTCCTGGGAACAATAATAGACTCGGTAGAAATGAAAATCTTTCTGACAGAGGTCAGGAAATTAAAACTTTTGAACACTTGTCGAGTTCTTCAATCCATTCCTCAACCCTCCATAGCTCAGTGCATGGAGGTAATAGGACTAATGGTTGCGGCAATGGACGTGGTTCCTTTTGCTCGAATTCATTTAAGACCATTGCAACTGTGCATGCTCAAACAATGGAATGGGGATTATGCAGATTTGTCTCCCCAGATTCAGATGGACCAGCAAACCAGAGACTCACTCCTCTGGTGGTTGTCTCAGGATCACCTGTCTCAGGGAATGAGTTTCCGAAGACCGGAGTGGATCATTGTCACGGCCGACGCCAGCCTCTTAGGCTGGGGCGCGGTCTGGAAGTCCCTGAAGGCTCAGGGTCTATGGTCTCGGGAAGAATCTCTTCTCCCGATAAACATTTTGGAATTGAGAGCAATATTCAATGCGCTCCAGGCATGGCCTTAACTAGCGGAGGCCAAATTCATCAGATTTCAGTCGGACAACATGACGACTGTAGCGTACATCAATCATCAGGGGGGAACAAAGAGTTCCCTGGCGATGAGGGAGGTATCCAAGATCATCAAATGGGCAGAGGATCACTCCTGCCATCTCTCAGCAATTCACATCACAGGAGTGGACAACTGGGAAGCGGATTATCTGAGTCATCAGACTTTCCATCCGGGGGAGTGGGAACTCCACCCGGAGGTTTTTGCTCAGCTGACCCAGCTATGGGGCATTCCAGATCTGGATCTGATGGCGTCACGTCAGAACTCCAAAGTTACACGTTACGGGTCCAGGTCCAGGGATCCCAAGGCGACATTGGTAGATGCCTTAGTAGCGCCTTGGTTGTTCAATCTAGCTTATGTCTTTCCACCGTTTCCCCTTCTCCCCCGGCTAGTAGCCAGGATCAAACAGGAGAAGGCTTTGGTAATTCTGATAGCTCCTGCGTGGCTATGCAGACCTGGTGAATATGTCATTGGTTCCACAATGGAAGCTGCCTTTGAGGCAGGAACTTCTAATTGAAGGTCCATTCGAACATCCAAACCTAGTTTCTCTGCAACTGACTGCTTGGAGATTGAACGCTTGATTCTAGCTAAGCGTGGGTTTTCGGAATCAATTATAGATACTCTGATCCAGGCTAGAAAGCCTGTCACCAGGAAAATTTACCATAAGATATGGCGGAAATATCTTTGCTGGTGCGAATCCAAGGGTTACTCATGGAGTAAGATTAGGATTCCAAGGATACTATCTTTTCTCCAAGAAGGATTGGAGAAAGGTCTGTCAGCTAGTTCTTTAAAGGGACAGATATCTGCTCTGTCTGTTTTGTTACACAAGCGTCTGGCAGCCATGCCAGATATTCAGGCGTTTGTACAGGCTTTAGTCAGAATCAAGCCTGTCTACAGACCTGTGGCTCCTCCATGGAGTCTAAATTTAGTTCTTTCAGTTCTTCAAGGGGTTCCGTTTGAACCTCTACATTCCATAGATATTAAGTTACTATCTTGGAAAGTTTTGTTTTTAGTAGCTATTTCTTCTGCTAGAAGAGTTTCTGAATTGTCTGCTTTGCAGTGTAATTCACCCTATCTGGTGTTTCATACAGATAAGGTCGTTTTACGTACCAAACCTGGTTTTCTTCCAAAAGTGGTTTCCAATAAGAATATCAACCAGGAAATAGTTGTTCCTTCTCTGTGTCCTAATCCAGTTTCTAACAAGGAACGTCTGTTACACAATCTTGATGTGGCTGAAAAGCATCATCCGGTTGGCTTATGAGACTGCTGGAAGGCAGCCTCCTGAACGAATTACAGCTCACTCTACTAGAGCTGTGGCTTCCACATGGGCTTTCAAGAATGAGGCTTCTGTTGAACAGATTTGTAAGGCAGCGACTTGGTCTTCACTGCATACGTTTGCCAAATTTTACAAATTCAATACTTTTGCTTCTTCAGAGGCTATTTTTGGGAGGAAGGTTTTGCAAGCAGTGGTGCCTTCCGTTTAGGTTACCTGACTTGTTCCCTCCCTTCATCCGTGTCCTAAAGCTTTGGTATTGGTTCCCACAAGTAAGGATGAAGCCGTGGACCGGATACACCAATGTAGGAGAAAACAGAATTTATGTTTACCTGATAAATTTCTTTCTCCTACGGTGTATCCGGTCCACGGCCCGCCCTGGCATTTTGGTCAGGTTTAAATTTATTTTTTGTAAACTACAGTCACCACTGCACCCTATGGTTCTCCTTTTTCTCCTAACCGTCAGTCGAATGGGAGCTATATGGACAGCTCTGCTGTGTGCTCTCTTTGCCACTTCCTGTAGGGATTGAGAATATCCCACAAGTAAGGATGAAGCCGTGGACCGGATACACCATAGGAGAAAGAAATTTATCAGGTAAACATAAATTCTATTTTTTGGTGAATTCAGATGTTCCAGAGGCCAAATTGCCTGATGAACCTTTAATTCCCAAATTGGATAGAGTTTGAGGACAGGGTGGTACCTTATCCTTCCCTGCTCCTGTTAGATGGCGAATGAATGGGACAGGATTTCCTTTTTCCCCTTTTCTCCCTTTAACAAATTGTCCCGTTCCTGGACTCTCAATGGAGTTGTGAGGTTCCATCCCTAAATGGGATGGTGTTATCTTCACCCTTGCTAAACGTACTACTATCCCGCTTGAGAATAGTTCTTCGTTTGAAGAGCCCATGGATAAAAGATGGAAACTCTGTTAAGAAAGATGTTTTCAACATACGGGATATTTGTTTCAACCGGTGGCGGCTGTTGCCGCGGTTACTGGAGAAACTGCCTTCTGGTGTGACTCCTTATAGGATTTGATCTGGATGGAGGATCCCTTCAACGTTACTCAGAAAAGATTTACGGCCTTGAGGGTTGTTAATTCTTTTATCTGTGCTGCTATTAGGCAGTTTATTTCGTTTGAATGCTATGGCTTCAGCTTTTTCTGTTCAGGCCGGTCGGGCTCTGTGCTCTGGCTGAAGTCGTCATGGTCTGCGGATATGACTTTTGTCTAGACTTCTTCCCTCCCTTTAAGGGAATGATTTTGTCTGGTCCAGGCCTGTACTCAATTATCTCCACGGTCACAGGGGGCAAGGGTGCCCTCCTACCGCAAGAGTATATAAACTAATCTAAGGGACGATTTTCATTCTTTTCGCTCTGATAAAGCCCATGTCAGCAGTACTCCGCTAAGCCAGAGCAAACCAAGAGCTCTTGGAAGCTGGCTCAGTTCTGGAATAAATCCAAGTAGAGCAAGAAGCCTGCCGAGTCTACGTCGGCATGAATGGACGGTCCACTTCTGGATCGTGTATGGGGCAGTTTGTCGCTCTTTCAGTCGCTTGGTTCAGGGACGTGCAGGATCCATGGGTCCTGGAGGTCATAGCTCAGGGTTACAAGATAGGTTTTAAGTCTCAGCCACCCAAGGGAAGATTCCTCCTGTCTTCCTGACCAGAAAGGAGGGAAGCCTTTCTGGGGTATGTACAGGATCTGTCCTCTAGGAGTTATTGTCCCGGTGCCTATTGCAGTGAGAGGTTTGGGATACTATTCAGGGAAGTTTCTGTCTGATTCTGGACCTAAAGTGCTTAAGGAGGTTTTTAAATGTCCCCTCGTTTAAGAGGTAGACAATAAAGTCCATTCTTCCCCTCGTTTGAGAGGGGTAGTTCATGACCACCATAGATTCCTGGACCAGCACTTCCAGTTTATTGCTCTTCCGTTTGGTCTAGTTAACAACATTTTTCGAAAAGAGTGGACTATTCGGAATATCTCCTCCGTCTTCTTCGATCCCATGGATGACAGATAATCTAGAGAGAGTTCTGTTGTATCAGGTACTATAATAGTCTCCATAGACATGAGAATATTTCTAACAGACCAGAGACGCTCCAAGCTAGCTTCAACATGTCTTGTCCCCCAGATTTCCTTAAGGCCATCTGTGGCTCAGTGTATGGAGGTGATTGGTCTCATGGTGTCCAGCTTGGACATCATTTCCTTTGCCAGGTTTCACCTCAGACTGTTGCAACTGCGCATGCTGAACTATTGCAACGGCGATCCTTCGGATCTGTCTCAACAGATTTCTCTGGACAACCAATCGGGAGAATCGCATAGTAAGAAAATTATTTTATCAGAAATGTCTTTCTTCTCAATTATGAGTTTTATTTCTGAGCGCCTGTAGATCATACCTGTCACTTTCTCTTACGGTTCAATGCAGATCCAAGTTCAAACAGCTTGTTCATTCTTCCATGATTTGCTCTATGTTAGGATGTTTTGGGTGAATGGTTTCACCATCAGTTATTTTTTTCCCTTTGCTTGCTCTATGTCACTCTCATCTATTTGACTTGCTAATTCCTTAGTGCAGAGATCTCATTCTATTTTATTATTATTCCTTTTGGACTCAACTATAAAACTGTGCTGGTGATTTATTCTCCACTTCAGTCTTCTGGGGATGTTCTTTATTATTCCCTCTTGGACTATAATTCCTACTGATGCCAGTCTCTTGAGATAGAGTGCAGTCTGGGAGTCAAGGAACAGCGCAAGGAGTCTGTTTCCTCATAAGGTGAGGTTACTAATACCTTTGAATGTTGTGCAATCTTCTTTATTCTCAGCCTCGGCCTTTCTCATTGAGACATTTGTGTCTGTTTTTTCAAGTCAGATAATGTCACTGCTGTGGCATATTTTGATTTTTGAAGGTGAACCTCTAGCTTCCTATTAATGATGGAAGTCACTTGAATTTTACTTTCTCTGCATACTGTGCTGTTATTGCATTTTTCAGTCTATAAGTAAACTTTCGTGAGGTGCATTGCTTCAGTTTACAATTTCTTCATCTGGGGGAAGGGTTTCTCATTCAAGGTGTTTTCTACCTGTTGGTGAATATGTCATATTTTACATTTTGACCTTATGGTCTCTTGTTTAAACCTATCTTTTCCAGATGTTTTGCGAGAATCAGGGATATGCATTCATAGTTTCTGTGGCTCCTGTTTTTGTATTTGGTATTGCATCTAGCTTTCCTTTTATTACTTTCCTGCTTGCTCCTGTTTGTATAATGGTTCTGTTCATATGCAGGGGAGGAGAGGAGGGTCTGCTCTTCCTGCTTCCTCAGCCCCTTTCAGTGGGTGTCCCAGCCTAATCTCATCAACAGTGCTAAACTGGAAGCTTCTAAGTAAGTTTATAAAAGGTTTTATACTGGATTTTTAGATAACTATCTGCAATATTTGCCTCTATAGTAGTGTCTATTACATGCAGTTATATAAAAAAAAATGGTGTATACTGTCTCTTTAACATTTCCCCACCAATTTACTCGTAGAATCCACAGCTTGGGAATTAGATCCCAGGAGTAATGGCTTGTGGACTCTCACCACCTTATGAAAGAAAACTAAATCTCCTTCCATAAGGCAGGGAGAGTCCACAACTTCATTCCTTACTGTTGGGAAATGCAACACCTGGCCACTAGGAGGAGGCAAAGACACCCCATCCAAAGGCTTAAATATCCCTCCCACTTCCCCTATTCCCCAGTCCCTATAGGAGGTGGCAGAGAAGTGTCAGAAGATTTGGATAGTCCTGTAATAGGTATGTTCCCTTCAAGAAAGGACTAGAGTTTTAAGTAATCATGTCAACCTCTTAATGAGTGTATTGATGAAAGTTAGAGTCTGGAGATGCAGGGAAAGTTTTTCTACGAACCCATCCAGACTGTCACCTAACAGCTCCTGAGCAATCAGTGTTGACGAGTTTCACTGCTTGCTGTTACCCACTCAAGTACATGTCAGACTGTCACACTTGAGAGTCTGTGCCTGTTCCACAGCATGGATCCTGGAGGGTAAGACCATTTTATATATACACTTTTGCTATACAAGGTCACAGTGTTGCTCCTTTATGCCTCAGTAGGATCAAGGGTTAATATCTCCTTCAGGGAGTTTTTTTGAACAGCTAGGAGTTATTTATAACTGCTTTAATGTGAGAGTTTTTGGGCTCATAGACTGTGTGCTTTTGGCTTGTAACAAACAGGTTTCACTTTTGTTTTTGAGTGTTGCGCAGCTCATAATAGCTTTGCGCCTTTTTCATAGCAGGGGAATTCCTGTCCTACGCACCAAGTGACCAGATGCGGTCTTTTCATTTTCCTACAATTCTGCAGCGGACATCATTACTAAGAAGAGCATTTTCATTGTTAGTTCTCTGGGTCTAGCAGGTGGTAAGTGCCCCAGCCATTGGGATTTTAACGGTTCTGTTTTTTTTTTAATAAAAGTGTTTTGTTGGGGGGTTTTTGTCTGTCCTTCTATGGGTATATCCTTAGCTATGGAGGACTCTGATACTACAATAGAAGGTTCCGCTCCTTCTGTACTGATGAATAATTCGTGTTTATATTCTGAGGAGGCCGTGGTTTGCCCACCTGCTCAATTTTGTTCCATTTACCTAAGCACTGTTCTAAAGTCTAAGAAGGAAGACAAGCCTGCTTATACTCATAGCCCTATTAGCCCCTCTGAGCCGTCTACCTCTAAGGAATCTGTGTCCCGAGAGATTACTACCCTTTCTACACTACCCGCTCCACATGCAGTTAAGTCCTAATTGTTCTAGTCATCCTCCCACGCATATATACATAAGGGAAAACCCCTTTCTTGTCTTGATATAAATCTCAGATGTTCTGTGACGTTATCATGATCGTTGTTTATTATTGTGATTTGATTATCATATTCTAAATAAACAAACCTACCCTCTTTCTTAGATCTCATTATGTTTGATAATATAAATTTCCCAAGTATCTTAGATTGTGCTTAGGTGTATTTCTTGACGGTCATTAAAAACCATAATTCAATTTTCGACAGCTCCGTTTGGTGGTTCTCCTACTTCCGCATATGTCAGCATGTCATGTGATTGGGATATAACCAATCCTGTTTCTCAACACGTCATGGTATCACGTGACTAAAATACCAGTGATTAATAGAATGTCAGACAATTCTGCTGAATAAGTATGATCGCTGTCTACTACAGACAACTAACAGTGACTATCAGTTAGTCGGCACAACAGCAGTCCATTACACTGCCATCTGATAACCCAAATTTGTACCCCTATGGGTATGAGTTAGTCTACAATCAAAGTGAAATTTCACTTGTTGTATATTAATCTATTTCACAATATCGTGCCAAAAAAGTAAGTTTACTTCAATTATTCTCTAAATAAACTAATAGTGTGTTAGTAAATAATGGTGTTACATAAGTGTGATGTGTTCTTGCTAGGTGTGTGATACGTGAAGCGAGTACCTACACCAAGGACAATTTTAGTGTGTGTACTTGCATCACCCACTATGTCAATAAGAAATCAAAACTAAATATAATCAATGTGTCAACATAAAAAATCTAAAATATATAACTAAATGTACTCTAAATGTGTCCACATTTATTTAAATGTAACTGCACATTTAAAAATTCTAATTTACAATAAAGTGCAATGTTGCTAAGTGATACTATTCTACATAGTTATTAAGTGTCTATGTAATGAAATGAGAATATAAGAAGAGTAACCTAATGTAATAAATAATGTTACTGAGTGGTGCTATTCTGCATAATCTCTTAGATATCTATATAATATTTCTTAAGGTATCAATGTAAGTGGACCCCAATCTCATTGAATGAAATAAAGACACCCCTTAAATTAATAATGATGGGTCCCTTATATTCCTAATTTAGTGTGTCCATAGAACACCTATACAAAACCCCCATTGGTAAGTGCCATAGGGACACCTATGTATAATATGATCATTGTTAATCACTCTGATAAACCCTAACTGGGCTAATGGAATATTCAAGCTTGCACTAATCAATCGACATGAGTCACAATATAAACAAAGATGAATTAAGCACCTATAGGCACAGAAGTATTAAGCACCTATATTTATAGTTGTAAAAACTGCCAAATCTAAAATTTTGTTTAAGCCAGATCCAATATGTCTCCCTCTGGCGCAAGCAAGTGTATCTGTTGTAACCCACACATGTGGGAATACTCTCTAAAGGGGAGATCCTATAAGAATTCCTGTTGCCACCATGTTGGATAGTGCTGTGTCTAGACACACTATGTTTGTTACAGCACTTTTTGACATTTCTAAAATGTTCGTTCCCTCTGGTGCGAATTTTCCTACAAGTACAGCCTAGGTACTGCTGGCCACACTTGCAAGTTAAAACATAGACCACAAATTCTGAGCCACAGTTCATATGTCGATAATTTCTTCTGTCGTATGACATTTGATATTTTTGATACCATGACTGATGTATTTACACATGTGGCAGCGAGCTTCATTACACCTGTATACTCCAATTTTGTTTGTACTGACGGACTTTTTCCGTGTGAATTATGCATATTTTTCTTTTTGGATATCACCACCTTACTGGGAGCTAGCTTCTATTTTAGAGTGGGCGCTCTCCTGAATACCAGTGTAGGATTTTTCTCGAAATTTTCTTAAGTTAAGGATTTTTGAGAATTTTGGGCCAATGCTTCTTCAGTGTTTGTCTAATAAATTTGTGTTCTGAGTTATATTGAGTAATAAAGGCATGGTTTTCTCCAACATTGGTGTGTCCGGTCCACGGCGTCATCCATTACTTGTGGGATATTCTCCTCCCCTACAGGGAAAGGCAAGGAGAGCACACAGCAGAGCTGTCCATATAGCTCCCCCTCTAGCTCCGCCCCCCAGTCATTCTCCTTGCCGCTCTGAACAAGTAGCATCTCCTCGGGGATGGTGAGGAGTTTGTGGTGTTAGTTGTAGTTTTTTATATCTTCTATCAAGAGTTTGTTATTTTAAAATAGTGCTGGCTTGTACTATTTACTCTACAACAGAAAAGTGATGAAGATTTCTGTTAAGAGGAATATGATTTTAGCACAAGTAACTAGAATCCATTGCTGTTACCACGCAGGACTGTTGAAACAAGAGAACTTCAGTTGGGGGTAACAGTTTGCAGACTCATCTGCTTCAGGTATGACTAGTCTCCTAACAACACAGGCTAATGCTAGATGACAGTCATTTTTCCCCTCAGGGAAAATGGTAAGCCATTTTTCTTTCACCTCAGCAAAAAAGATAACAGGCTTCCCCTTTTTGATTTTTATGCTGGTAGACACTGTTAGGGGCAAAATCGATTGGTTTTTATTACAATATCATGGCATTTGAACTGTTTTATAAGCTCATATACACTTGGGAACGTTTTTTTATTGATCTGGCATGTTTTAGACACCGAAATCTAGTCAGGAAGGCCCCTTCACTCTAGTGTGCTGAGGGAGGAAGCCTCATTTTGGTGCTTCAGCTGTGCAGTTGATTTCAAGGCAGTGCATGCAGTTCCATGTGAAAGGGTCCTGTGGCTCAGAAAGTGACTCCAGAAGGCTTATTTCTGTGGATGATTGACCCCTAAGAAAGGTAAAAGCTGCAGCAATGCTGTAGCAGGGATTGTGGTGTATAAAAACGGTTAAATCCAACAATTAGCTCTGGTTTGCTTGTTTTAAGAGCTAGAGTCTCCATATTTGCTGTGCAATACTTTCTAAGCATTAAGACACTGGGGTCCAAATTTCATAAAAATCGGATATTGCCTTCATAGTTTTTTGAACATTCAGAAATAAAGTGTGTAATGTTATTATTTAAAGAGACAGTAACGTTTTTGTTTAAAATCGTTTTTATTGCATTGTTTGCCTGCCTAAATCTGTTTAACATGTCTATGCCATCAGATAACCTATGTTCTGTGTGTGTAGAGACAAATGTGTTCCCCCTTTGAGTGTTTGTGATAATTGTGCCATAGCGTCCAAACAAAATAAGGACAGCTCTGTTACATTTCATAATGTTGCCCAAGATAATTTATCTAATGAAGGTAGTGAGGATAATTCTACATCCTCTCCTTCTGTGTCTACACCAGCTTTGCCCGCGCAGGCGACACCTAGCGCACCAGTGCTTATTTCTATGCAACAATTAACAGCAGTAGTGGATAATTCTATAGCAAATCTTTTATCCAAACTGCCAGCATTTCAGAGAAAGCGTGATTGTTCAGTTTTAAATACAGATAAAAAAAGGATGAACAATCAGACGCTGACGATGTCTTATCTATTTTACCCTCACATCAATCGGAATTGGCTGTGAGGGAAGGGCTGTCTGAGGGTGAAATTTCAGACTCAGGAAAAATTTCTCAACAGGCAGAACCTGATATAGTAGCATTTAAATTTAAGCTAGAACATCTCCGCGCTTTGCTTAAGGAGGTATTAGCTACTCTGGATGACTGTGATTCTGTAGTAGTACCAGAGAAGTTGTGCAAATTGGACAAATTTTTAGAGGTCCCAGTGCACGAAGACGCTTTCCAATACCCAAGAGGGTAGCGAGCATAGTGGATAAGGAGTGGGAGAAGCCAGGTGTACCCTTTGCCCCACCTCCTATATTTAAGAAAATGTTTCCCATAGTAGACCCTAGAAGGGACGCATGGCAGACGGTCCCGAAGGTTGAGGGAGCTGTTTCAACACTAGCGAAGCGCACAACTATTCCTATAGAGGACAGCTGCGCTTTCAAAGATCCTATGGATAAAAATTGGAAGGATTGCTTAAAAAGATTTTTGTTCAACAAGGGTTCATCCTTCAACCAGCTACGTGTGTTATTACTGTCACTTCAGCGGCGTCCTTTTGGTTCGAGGAACTAGAAAGGTTGCTCCAGAAAGAGACTTCCTATGAAGAAGTCATGGACAGAATTCACGCATTAAAGTTAGCTAATTCCTTTATATTGGATGCCGCTTTTCAAATAACGAAATTGGCGGCGAAAAACTCAGGTTTTGCTATAGTAGCGCGGAGGGCGCTTTGGCTAAAATCCTGGTCGGCAGATGTGTCGTCCAAGACTAAGTTACTTAATATTCCTTTCAAGGGTAAGACCCTTTTTGGGCCGGAATTGAAGGAAATTATTTCAGACATCACTGGGGGTAAGGGCCATGCCCTCCCACAGGATAGGCCTTTTAAGGCTAAGAACAAGTCTAATTTTCGTTCCTTTCACAATTTCAGGAACGGACCGGCTAATAACTCCACTGCCGCTAGACAAGAAGGTAACGCGGCCCAGCCCAAACCCACTTGGAAGCCCATGCAAGGCTGGAACAAGGGTAAACAGACCAAGAAACCTGCTGCTGCTACCAAGACAGCATGAAGGGGTAGCCCCCGATCCGGGACCGGATCTGGTAGGGGGCAGACTATCTCTCTTCGCTCAGGCTTGGGCAAGAGATGTTCCGGATCCCTGGGTACTAGAAATAGTCTCCAAGGGATACCTGCTAGAGTTCAAGGGACTTCCTCCAAAGGGAAGATTCCACCTGTCTCACTTATCTTCAGACCAGATAAAGAAACAGGCATTCTTACATTGTGTAAGAGACCTATCAAAGATGGGAGTGATAAACCCAGTCCCCTCCGGGGAACAAGGTCTAGGTTTTTACTCAAACCTGTTTGTGGTTCCCAAAAAAGAGGGAACTTTCAGGCCAATCCTGGATTTAAAGATATTAAACAATTTCCTCAGAGTTCCATCCTTCACGTGGCTCTTCCATTCGGTTTAGCCACCGCTCCCAGAATTTTCTCAAAGGTGCTAGGGTCCCTTCTAGCGGTCCTAAGGCCGAGGGGCATCGCTGTAGCACCTTATCTAGACGACATCCTAATCCAAGCGTCATTTCTTTCCAAAGCGAGGGCCCATACAGACATTGTGTTGGCTTTTCTCAGATCTCACGGGTGGAAGGTGAACATAGAAAAGAGTTCACTGTCACCGTCCACAAGGGTTCCGTTTCTGGGAACAATAATAGATTCTATGGAAATGAAGATCTTCCTGACAGAAGTCAGAAAGTTAAAGCTTCTAAACGCTTGTCGAGTTCTTCATTCTATTCCTCAACCCTCCATAGCTCGGTGCATGGAAGTAATAGGACTAATGGTCGCAGCAATGGACGTGGTTCCTTTTGCTCTAATTCATCCAAGACCATTACAGCTGTGCATGCTCAATCAGTGGAATGGGGACTATACAGACTTGTCTCCCCAAATTCAAGTAGACCAGGTAACCAGGGACTCACTTCTCTGGTGGTTGACCCAGGATCACCTGTCTCAGGGAATGAGTTTCCGCAGACCGGAGTGGGTCATTGTCACGACCGACGCCAGCCTCTTGGGGTGGGGCGCGGTCTGAGACTCCCTGAAAGCTCAGGGCCTATGGTCTCGGGAAGAGTCGCTTCTCCCGATAAACATTTTGGAACTAAGAGCAATATTCAATGCGCTCCTGGCTTGACCTCAGCTAGCGAAAGCCAGGTTCATAAGATTTCAGTCGGACAACATAACGACTGTTGCATACATCAATCATCAGGGGGGAACAAAGAGTTCCCTAGCGATGAAGGAAGTAACCAAGATCATCCAATGGGCAGAGAATCACTCCTGCCATCTATCTGCTATTCACATCCCAGGAGTAGACAACTGGGAGGCGGACTATTTGAGTCGTCAGACTTTCCATCCGGGGGAGTGGGAACTCCACCCGGAGGTCTTTGCTCAGTTAACCCAATTATGGGGCATTCCAGACATGGATCTAATGGCGTCCCGTCAGAACTTCAAGATTCCTTGTTACGGGTCCAGATCCAGGGATCCCAAGGCGATTCTAGTGGATGCATTAGTGGCGCCTTGGTCGTTCAACCTAGCGTATGTGTTTCCACCATTTCCTCTCCTTCCCAGGCTCATAGCCAAGATCAAACAGGAAAAGGCCTCTGTGATTCTGATAGCTCCTGCGTGGCCACGCAGGACTTGGTATGCAGACCTGGTGAATATGTCATCGGCTCCACCATGGAAGCTACCTTTGAGACAGGATCTTCTAGTACAAGGTCCATTCGAACATCCAAATCTAGTTTCTCTGCAGCTGACTGCTTGGAAATTGAACGCTTGATTTTATCCAAACGTGGGTTTTCGAATTCTGTGACAGATACTCTGGTCCAAGCCAGAAAACCTGTGACTAGAAAGATTTTACCATAAAATATGGCGTAAATATATCTGTTGGTGTGAATCCAAGGGATTCTCCTGGAGTAAAATAAAAATTCCAAGGATTCTCTCCTTTCTCCAAGAAGGTTTGGATAAAGGGTTGTCCGCTAGTTCTCTAAAGGGACAGATTTCTGCTTTATCTGTCTTGTTACACAAACGACTGGCAGCTGTGCCAGATGTACAAGCTTTTGTTCAGGCTTTGGTTAGAATCAAGCCTGTTTACAGAACCATGACTCCTCCTTGGAGTCTAAATTTAGTTCTTTCAGTTCTTCAAGGGGTTCCGTTTGAACCTTTACATTCCATAAATATTAAGTTATTATCTTGGAAAGTACTGTTTTTGGGTGCTATTTCTTCTGCTAGAAGAGTTTCTGAATTATCTGCTTTGCAGTGTAATCCACCCTATCTGGTTTTCCATTCAGATAAGGTTGTTTTGCGTACTAAGCCTGGTTTTCTTCCAAAAGTTGTTTCCAACAAGAATATTAACCAGGAAATAGTTGTTCCTTCTCTGTGTCCGAAACCAGCTTCAAAGAAGGAACGTTTATTACACAATTTAGATGTTGTTCGTGCTTTAAAGTTCTATTTAGAAGCAACAAAAGATTTTAGACAAACCTCATCTTTGTTTGTCGTTTACTCTGGTAAGAGGAGAGATCAAAAAGCTACTGCTACCTCTCTCTCTTTCTGGCTAAAAAGCATTATCTGATTGGCCTATGAGACTGCCGGACGACAGCCTCCTGACCGCATCACAGCTCACTCTACTAGGGCTGTGGCTTCCACATGGGCCTACAAGAACAAGGCTTCTGTTGATCAGATATGTAAGGCAGCGACTTGGTATTCTCTGCACACTTTTGCCAAATTCTACAAATTTGATACTTATGCTTCTTCGGAGGCTATTTTTGGGAGAAAGGTTTTGCAAGCCGTGGTGCCTTCCATTTAGGTAACCTGATTTGCTCCCTCCCTTCATCCGTGTCCTAAAGCTTTGGTATTGGTTCCCACAAGTAATGGATGACGCCGTGGACCGGACACACCAATGTTGGAGAAAACAGAATTTATGCTTACCTGATAAATTACTTTCTCCAACGGTGTGTCCGGTCCACGGCCCGCCCTGGTTTTCCTAATCAGGTTGAAAATTTTTTTGTCTTTATACACTACAGTCACCACGGCACCCTATAGTTTCTCCTTTTTCTCCTAACCGTCGGTCGAATGACTGGGGGGCGGAGCTAGAGGGGGAGCTATATGGACAGCTCTGCTGTGTGCTCTCCTTGCCTTTCCCTGTAGGGGAGGAGAATATCCCACAAGTAATGGATGACGCCGTGGACCGGACACACCGTTGGAGAAAGTAATTTATCAGGTAAGCATAAATTCTGTTTTTCTAATCAATCTCTTTAGGCTGGACTTCTGCCATTACTATGGGTTTTAAAATATCCCTTCTATTGATATTTCTTGCTCTTGTGTAACTATCCTTTATAAGGTGTTTAGGATATCCTTTTTCTTCAAATCAATCCATAAGAATTTTGGCCTGCGTGTCATATAATTCGATGGTGCTACAGTTCCTTCTGATGCGTCTAAACCGGCGATATGGTATATTTGTCATCCAGCTATTCAGATGGTTGCTGGAGAAGTGGAGAAAGTTGTTGCTATCAACACTTTTGAAATAGGTGGAAGACAAAATACAACTCCCAAAGCCCATTCTAGAACCACATCTAGGTATTCAATTTTTGATGCATGCACATTATGTATAAATGATAAACCCATTGTGTTTTTATTCAAACTTTCTATAAATTGGGCAGCTGACTCCTCTGAGCCCTTCCAAATAAATATCAAATCATCTATGTACTGGCCATAGAATACCAGGTTCCCCCTCCAGTTTGAATTATAGCTATAACATTCTTCAAATATGCCCATAAAAAGATTGGCAAAACTGGGGGCGAACCTGGTACCCATGGCCGTACCCTTTATCTGTAAAAAAAACTCATCTAAACATTGGAAATAGTTGTGCGATAGTATATATAATATCGGTTCTAAAATAAATTCTTGTTGTATAGTAGGTAAATAGATATCATTCTCTAAAAATACATTCACTGCTTCAAGCCCCAAGAGAGGGTTTTCTGAGAGTGTTATCGACACTGATTCAAGCTTGTAAGACAGTTATTTGTCGTATCTACCATAAAGTGTGGAGAACTTACTTATACTGGTGTGAAGAGCGTGGCTTTTCCTGGCATAAGGTTAAGGTTGCCAGAATTGTATCTTTTCTCCAGGAGGGACTGGAGAAGGGTCTATCTGCTAGTTCCCTGAAGGGACAGATATCGGCCCTGTCAGTGTTACTGCACAAGAGATTGGCTGAGCTTCTGGATGTGCAATCCTTTGTTAAGGCTCTGATCTTGATAAAGGCCTACAGGGTTGAAACGCGTAGATTTGCTCATTCCTACCTGATTCTTTGACAAAACTATAATAGTAGGTGAGGTGCATCGAGCCACCTAAATTTCTCAAAGTGGTCTCCATATGCGTAATTCCTTACCCAGGATCTATTTACTCAAATATTTGTCTAAAGCCATTTGGGGTGCGATCCGATATACGGCGCAGGTTTCGCCGCAAGCGTGGAAGCCCGTAGTTTCAGCTCGCAACTCGAGCTATCCCATATACGGCGCCGTCAGATGCTAAAGTGCTGTAAGTCTGACAAACTAGCGATGTCCAGAAATCTGCGTAAGTACAAATTTCTGGAGTCGCCAGTGACTTACGGCAATTTAGAAACTGCCGGCGCCTACAAAAACTGACTAAAGTATTAAATCTCCCGTACTGTCTAACACGCCTCCCAAACATAGCCCGACACGTATACCCCTCTATCCGCTATCCCCCCTCACTCTCCTAATAATAAATGTATTAACCCCTAAACCGCCGCTCCCGGACCTCGACGCACCTAATAAAGTTATTAACCCCTAAACTGCCGCTCCCGGACCCCGCCGCCACCTACATTAACTACCCCCTAATGTGAGCCCCTTACACCGCCGCCACCTACATTACCTACCCCCTAATGTGAGCCCCTTACACCGCCGCCACCTACATTACCTACCCCATAATGTGAGCCCCTTACTCCGCCGCCACCTACATTACCTACCCCCTAATGTGAGCCCCTTACTCCGCCGCCACCTTCATTACCTACCCCCTAATGTGAGCCCCTTACACAACCGCCACCTACATTACCTACCCCCTAATGTGAGCTCCTACCCCGCCGCCAGCTATATTACCTACCCCCTAATGTGAGCTCCTACCCCGCCGCCAGCTATATTACCTACCCCCTAATGTGAGCTCCTTACACCGCCGCCACCTACATTAACTACCCCCTAATGTGAGCTCCTACCCCGCCGCCAGCTATATTTAAATTATTAACCCCTAATTTAATCCCCCTACACTGCCGCCAGCTATATTAAATACATTAACCCCTAATCTAATCCCCCTACCCCGCCGCCACCTATATTAACTATATTAACCCTAATTATATTAGGGTTAATATAGTTATTATATTATATATATTAACTATATTAACCCTAATTATATTAGGGTTAATATAGTCAATATAGTTATTATATTATATATATATTAACCCTAATTATATTAGGGTTAATATAGTCAATATAGTTATTATATTATATATATATATATATTAACTATATTAACCCTATCTAACTCTAACACCCCCTAACTTAATTATTATTAAAATAAATCTAAATAATATTAATATACTTACCTATAAAATAAACCCTAAGGTAGCTACAATATAATTAATAATTACATTGTAGCTATTTTACGGTTTATACTTATTTTACAGGTAACTTGGTATTTATTTTAACTAGGTACAATAGCTATTAAATAGTTATTTAATAGCTACCTAGTTAAAATAATTACCAATTTACCTGTAAAATTAATCCTAACCTAAGTTACAAATACACCTACACTATCAATAAATTAAATAAACTACAAATATCTTAACTAAAATACAATTAAATACACTAAACTAAATTACAAAAAATAAAAAAAGATTACAAAAATTTTAAGATGCTTACACCTAATCTAAGCCCCCTCATAAAATAATAAAGCCCCCCAAAATAAAAAAAATGCCCTACCCTATTTTAAATTAAAAAGTAACCAGCTCTTTTACCAGCCCTTAAAAGGGCTTTTTGTGGGGCATTTCCCCAAAGTAATCAGCTCTTTTGCCTGTAAAAAAAACACAATACCACCCCCCAACATTACAACCCACCACCCACATACCCCTACTCTAAACCCACACAAACCCCCCTTAAAAAAAAACTAACACTAACCCCCAGAAGATCTCCCTACCTTAAGTCGTCTTCACCCAGCCGGGCCGAACTCTTCATCCAGATGTGGTCCTCCATCCCGGCGATGTCTTCATCCAAGCGGCAAAGAAGAGGTCTTCCATCCCGGCGAGGTCTTCATCCAAGCGGCAAAGAGGTCCTCCATCAGGGCGAAGTCTTCTTCCAAGCGGCATCTTCAATCTTCTTTCTTCCGGCTTCTTACGACCTCCGACGCGGAACATCCAGCTGGCCTGACGACTGAACGACGAATGAAGTTTCCTTTAAATGACGTCATCCAAGATGACGTCCCTCAAATTCCGATTGGCTGATAGGATTCTATCAGCCAATCGAAATTAAGGTAAGAAAATCTGATTGGCAGATTTTCTTACCTTAATTCCGATTGCTCATAGAATCCTATCAGCCAATTGGAATTAAGGTAAGAAAATCTGATTGGCTGATTCAATCAGCCAATCAGATTCAAGTTCAATCCGATTGGCTGTTCCGATCAACCAATAGAATGCGAGCTCAATGGGGTGGTATCTTCAACAACCTTTTCTATTTTCTAAGGCTCTGACTAGGATCAGACCTGTGTTTAGATCTGGGGCTCCGACTTGGAGCCTCAATCTTGTTCTTCTTGTTTTGCAGCAGGCTCCGTTCGAGCCTATGCATACTGTTGACATTAAATTGTTATCTTGGAAGGTTCTTTTTTTGTTTGCTATTGCCTCTGTGCACAGAGTTTCTGAGATTTCTGCTTTGCAATATGACCCCCCTTGTCTTGTTTTCCATGCTGATAAGGCGGTTTTACCTACTAAATTACGGTTCCTCCCTAAGGTGGTGTCGGATCTTAACATTAATCAAGAAATTGTTGTTCCTTCTTTGTGTCCTAATCCTTCTTCAGCGAAGGAACACTTGCTTCACAATCTAGATGTGGTTCTATCTTCAGGCTACTAAGAAATTTAGACAATCTTCCTCTTTGTCATCTATACGGGGAAGCGTAAGGGCAGAAGGCTACTACGACTTCCCTATCTTTCTGGTTGAGGAGTGTCATCCGCTTATCTTATGAGACAGCGGGACGACAGCCTCCTGAGAGAATAACTGTTCATTCCACTAGAGCAGTGGCTTCCTCCTGGGCTCAAATGTTGCTAAGAGCAGCACATGCCAGTAATGCACTGCCAATCTGCCTAGTGGATGGAGTCAGTGAAAGGCTGACAGCTCTTCCCCCTTAAAGGACCACTAAACCCAAAATCTTTCTTTCATGATTCAGATAGAGAATACAAATTTAAACAACATTACCATTTACTTCTATTATTTATTTTGGTTCATTTTTTAGATATCATTAGTTGAAGAAAACGCAATGCACATAGGTGAGGCAATCACACAAGGCTTCTATGTGCAGCAACCAATCAGCAGCTACTGAGCATATCTAGATATGCTTTTCAGCTAAGAATATCAAGAGAATAAAACAAATGAGATAAAAGAAGTAAATTAGAAAGATGTTTAAAATTGCATACTCTTTCTAAATCATGAAAGAAAAAATGTGGGTTTCATGTCCCTTTAAAGCCACGACTGCTGCTTGTAGACGTTTGCAGTAGTCAAAATAGAGCAAGGACTGGTGCTACCCTGCATTGCACACTCCAGCACCCCTCTACATGGGGAACTGTATAAGTGGGACCCACCCCCGCCAACACAGTAAACGCAGTGCAGAACGGAGAGAGGCACAAAAAAAAATTACCTCTCCTGCTGCTAATGCTGCAGACATTGCGCTCAAAACAAAAATTAGGGTGGTTTTTCCACTTTTTTTCTCCATTGACTTCTATGGGGGAAAGGTTTATCACATGCTCGATATTCTAAGTTTGGCTTTTACTTCATAAATGGAAAGAGTCCACAGCTGCATTCATTACTTTTGGAAATTTAGAACCTGTCCACCAGGAGGAGGCAAAGACACCCAGCCAAAGGCTTAAATACTCCTCCCACTTCCCTCATCCCCCAGTCATTCTTTGCCTTTCATCCCAGGAGGTTGGCAGAGAAGTGTCAGAAGTTTTCGATAGTTTCTTATGGAGGGTAGTGCTCTTCGGCATGGGACTGGAGTTTTAAGTAGTCCTGTCAGCCTCTTAGTGAGAGCATGGGTAAAAGTTAGAGTCCGGATATGCAGGGAGAGTCTTTCTTCAAAACCATCCCGACTCATATTAACAGCTCCACAAGCAATCAGCATTGACAAGTTTCGCTGCCTGCTTTTTTCTCCCAAGTCTATGGCAGAGGCGACGCTACTATCTGTCACACTTGAAGGGCCGTGTTTCTGTTCCACGGCGTAGATTCCGTTAAGATTGTTTCATTTTAATTTCATCATGGATGTATTGTAATTTCAACTGTTTATCCAAGAGGGGCTACAACTTTTTGGGGATAACTTTAACATAGGGTCTCAGTGAGGCTCCTTTTTGTATCTAGGAATCAAGGGTTAATATCTCCTGAGGGGGATTATTGAACAGGGGGGGTTTATATAATCATGTTTGTTATGTGATCCTGTCTGCTACCATGGCTATTTTGGAACATAACGGCCTATGTCTAGTGACGCGGCATTTTTGGTCGTGCGCTTTTGCATGGACTGCACGGTTTACCTTGTGACCCCATTTCCTTTTTCCTGACCACGTGGCGACGGAGAAATCCTGGTCCGCTGGTGTCTGGTTCTCTGGAGGCAGCAGTGTCCCAGTTATGGAGGATTCTTGGAGACGGATGTCTATGATTCAGACTCTACTTCTTGCGAAGAGTATGAATTGGCCCGGGTGATATATACCCATCAGTTATGTTCCAAATGCCGTTTTAGAGTGCTCTGTTCCTCGGGATCGGGGAATCGGGTGCCCACTGAGCCATCCGTCTCTGGGGATTCTATTTCTCACGAGACGAGTTCCCTACCATCAACTCTTACTACGCATGCAGGTAACCCAAACGCTACTTATCCTTCTAGGGAGTGTGGCCTGTTCCCACCGGAGGTTTCGACACTGTCCCGCATGGCCATATCTTTGGCGCTGGCGCATCTGCATCTCCCGGGAGTGTGCTTATGATATTGTCCGTGTTTCGTTAACCGGGGCTCGTCAGGCGTGGGATCGCCTGGTCCAGTTCAGCCTTCCGGGGAGCAACTGCCCCTGAGGCCTCAGGGGGTCAACCTTCGGGGCCGGTGTTTCCTTTTGTCCCAGCAGAGGTATGTCGCGCCTTTTGTTATAGACTGGCGCGCTTTCGTGTCCTACTAAGGCACATTTTTGGCGTTGCTGGAGGATCCCACTCTTAATGGGTCTGGGGATTCTCAGTCCTACTCTTCGACTGGCTGGAGAAACATAGACATAAGGGGATGGATAATCTTCTTATAGTCTTTGTTACTTGTGCATCCTTTTACAGTTCTGAGCTTGGAAGTCTCGGACCCCTGTTGAGCTGGTCCTGCGGGTCTGTCCGTTCTTCCTACGGGTTGCCTTATCTTTTATTTTCATCTGGTGAGGATGATTTTTATTTGGTCCCCTGTTGAGCTGGTCCTGCGGGTCTGTCCGTTCTTCCTACGGGTTGCCTTATCTTTTATTTTCATCTGGTGAGGATGATTTTTATTTGGTTTAAAGCTCATGTTGTGGTGTGATGTTTCCTTTGGGATCTTTCCTCTCTGGAATTGATACTCGCGATTTTGTTCGCTCTGTTTACAAAAGTCTGTCTGACTGTTCGTTATCACTCCATCTTCGGGGAGAGACTCTATGTGGCCTTGACAGTGCTGGGGCCCTTGGTTTCAGGCTGTTCCTGACTGGGTACAAATCCTTCTGTCTTTGAGGCCTAGTTCAGACACGTGGCACCTTTTTATGTTGGTTGGTCCGGTGAGGGCGCCCAGTGATCACAATATGATTGCGTGATTGTCTTGTTTTACAAGCTTCAACTAGCATCCTGAGAGGACTTGAGGGTCCGTGTTTGCTTAGGGGCATGGGGGATTGGTTCAGTCCTCAATCGCCTTTCAGTCGGTTGAGATCCGCGGCGACCTGCTCACTCGTTTCTGAATTTTTCAGGAACTAGAGTGTTCCTTCCCATTTTAGGTTGGAGGCTTGGAGGATATAGGTCCTTTATACCGCCGTTCTTATGGTTTTGCCTTTCATGGTCTCTTTGGAAGTGTCCTTTTAGGACTTATTCCTTTTAGAGGTTCTCTTCCTTTGGGTCGAGACTTTCTGGATTCCGTCCGGTTTTTGTGGTAGCTGTGGCCGCTTAATTAAGAAGTGAAGGCCGTGTGGCTCTGTCTTCCTTCGGGAGTTAGTCATCTCCATATCAGGCGTCGAGGAGGTGTCTCTTTTTTCAAGCTTTTTGCTTAGAGGATATTTTTCTCCCTGGGTTCGGGATGCTTTGCATTCTTCTCCCTTGGATGTGGTCCTCTGGAACGTTAATCTGAAAGGATTATGGAGACTAGCCTTTCTTCTACTCTCTTTCGGGTGACTCTGTTCTCGTTTTCATTTCCCTTAGTGCTGCCCTTGGGGCCTTTGGGCTCTAGTGAAATTGCATGACTTTGTCACGGCCTAGTACCTTGCTGGGGGGGTGTTGACCTCCGGCTAAGGGTGTTCTCTTCTCTTTGGGCTGGGAATTACGAGTGAGTCCTGTACCCGTTTTCCGGGTTTCCCGTTCTCATCCCTTGTGAGGTCTGATTGCTTCAGACGGTGTGTTCCCTGAGGGTGTCGTTCGTTCTAGGATGATTCTGGGTCCCGGGTCTGGGGTTCTTGTCTTGGATCCTTCTTGGATGTCTGGAGACTTATGATCCGATGGACTGGTTCGGGACGACCTAGTTTTTTTAAGGGACACTATGTGGCGACATAGGGGCTAGCTCATTGAGCTTGCAAGCAGGTAGGCCAGAGTTCTCATCCACCTTCGGGTACTGGTTATAAACTTTAAGGCCTGACTTGTCCTTTGGTCGGAGTGTGCACCTCTATGTGGAGTTTTTTTTTCTCTGTTGGGTCAACAGTGGTGTCTGGATGATTTTTCATTCGGTCAGTGTTTTGATCATACTATGGCTTCATGTCTTGTGGACATGTACGCTGTTCTTATCTGTGCCCTGCCCTTTGGAGGGGATAGTTTATCTTCCTTATGAGTGGGAGTTTCCTCTCTCTAGAGGGTCCTTGTCCTGCCCTGTGTGTAGGAGGTTGGATCAGGTGGCTTATTTCTGTAACAGGCAGCATCTGTTGCTCTGTGGGCTCTATTCCACCTGTTAGAAATTGGTCTCTCTACGTAGAGACTGTCTAAGAGATTGTGACAGGTCTTCCTACGGATCTATTGCACTTTTCACTGTTCCAGGTCCTAGGGTTCTCCTTGGGAGTGCCTAATTTTGGCGGAGTGGATTGGGTTGGCACCCGAACTCTGTTGGGGTGGGTGAGTCCCCCCTTTTTTCTTCCATTCCCTGGGGGCTTGTGGTTGGGGTCTTCTGTCCCCCTGTCTATCGGACATGTCTGTCGCTTGGGCTGGTCTGGTGTTGGAGCAGGATCTGAGATCTGTTGCTCTGCTATTTTGTCCTCGGAGCATTCGAGGTACAGTAAATCTTTTTGGGGTTTCTCGTTTCTCCACATTCAAGATTTGTGGGAAGGACTGGCGGCTCTTAGATAGCCTGCGACTTTATCCGCTGGTTAGTGGATACTTAGCAATCTGAAGGATCCTATCTTCAGCTGCTTTCTACTTGCCCTGCAATTATTTAAGTTTGAGTCATTTTTAGATGACTGCAGTGTTTTTGCTTCAGGTGTTGTTCGTCAGACCTATCTGAGCTTGCTGCACGAGGTTTCATTCTGAATATTTCGGTATTCTGAGATACCTTTTTGCTACTTGGGGACCTTCGTCTTCAGTTGCTTTCTAGTGTGCGGTTGCACTGTGTTAGGGGAAGATCCTCTCTCTGTTTCAGACTCCCGGCCTTATCCTGTGGTTTCTGTATTTCTGGGGTCTGGGCGTTGCCTCCCCTTGTTTCTATGAGACTGGTTGGGTTTCTGTTAGCCTGACCCGGTTTCTCTGGTTTTTGCTCTGTGTTTTTATTTAGGACTCGTCGTGCCTTTTTTAGTTTTCTTTTCTGGAGTTCCTTATGCTAGCTGGAAGCTAGCTCACCATACTAATGACCTGTGACAACTCTGAATTGTAGCAAACTGAGGGTTGCAAGTTCAATCTCCGGCGAGGTCTACTCAGCCTTTCCTCCTTTTGAGGTTGATAAAATGAGCAGCGCCTTGAGTCCCTTAAGGGGGATTAGCCGCGCTTTACAAGTACAATCATGTTTTCTTCATGCCTTTTCTTCTTTGTGGAAGAATACGGTAGTTTGTTCCCTTTCTTTAGTAAGGGGCGTGTTGTTTGGAGACCGACTGCTGGGGATGCTGTCTCTTGGAGGCTGTTGACTCAGTCGAGTTTAGTTCCTGCGGTCTCTAGCAAGGCTGTGGACTATCTGCAGGTCAGTGTCCTTGGGCCTTTTCCTTTTTTCCAAAGTTGTTCTCGGCTTCGGACGAAGCGGGATTTGGTTGGGTAGGGGTTTTCAGGCCAGGTGCCCTCAGAATGGGCCGCTTCTTGTACCCTCCCGTTTTTGCATTCAGTGTTGTCTATAGCTTGGGTATTGTTTTCCCAAAAGTAATGAATGCAGCTGTGGACTCTTTCCATTTATGAAGAAAAACGTAAATTATGCTTACCTAATAATTTTCTTTTCTTCAGATGGAATGAGTCCACAGCTCCCCACCTGTATTTTTTCTGTGGGGCGTCTGTTATTTTTGTTCTTCTTGCACCTTTTCACCCTGATGTTTCTTCTACTGTTCCTTGTTCCTTGGCAGAATGACTGGGGGATGAGGGAAGTGGGAGGAGTATTTAAGCCTTTGGCTGGGGTGTCTTTGCCTCCTCCTGGTGGCCAGGTTCTAAATTCCCAAAAGTAACGAGTGCAGCTGTGGACTCTTTCCATCTGAAGAAAAGAAAATTATCATCATTAAGCATAATTTAAGTTTTTGCGCACAACTTGTAATATGAGCACAACCTGATGCACGAAAAAAGTTAGTGAATTTAATCTAGTATCCTAAAAGACCTCTAACATCCTATAACGTGCATTTAGTGTCTCTTTTAGTGCTGCTGAATCTTTTTATAAAACATAATATCCTTTCCCTGCCACCTTGCTGCATTAATTCCTTTAATTTAAATCATTGTTATTTTACTGCAGGCCCTGTCACTAAAAGGCAAACTTATAAAAAAAAAAATGTTTGAGAACAGGTATGATAATTAAAATAGCTGAGTCACAAATCCACCTTTACTTAAAGGGACACTAAACCAAAAATGTTTCTCTCAGATAGAGCATGCAATTTTAAGTAACTTTTAATTTACTCCTATTATTTTTCTTCATTTCTTGCTATCTTTATTTAAAAAGCAGGAATGTAAAGTTAAGGAGCTGGCCCATTTAAGCTTCAGTACACTGGATAGTGGATAAATGTAGACACTAATAAGCAAGCTTAACCCAGGTTCTGAACCAAAAATGGGCCTGCTACTAAGCTTAACATTCCTGCTTTTACAATAAAGATAGCAAGAGAATGAAGAAAAATTGATCATAGGAGTAAATTAGAAAGTTGCTTAAAATTGTATGCTCTATCTGAATCATGAAAGAAAAACATTTGGGTTTAGTGTCCGTTTAAGCATCAGTCAGTTTAAAGGGACAGTCGACACCAGAATTGTATATATAAATACAATTTTTACCTCTGTGATTACCTTGTATCTAAGCCTCTGCAAACTGCCCCCTTATTTAAATTATTTTGACAGACTTGCATTTTAGCCAATCAGTGCTCACTCCAGGGTAACTTCACGTGCATGAGCTCAATGTTATCTATATGAAACACATGAACTAATGCCCTCTAGTGGTCAAAATGAGAGAGAGAGAGAGAGAGATTCACAGCGAGAGAGATTCACAGCCTCCTCTCAATACTGCCGGCTTCATGCTGCTTTTCATTTACATAATAGCAAACAAATCAACAAAAAATAATGTTATCCTTGTGATTTATTTTCTTTCTAAAGAAGTTATTTTCACCTTTTCAAACCTATAATTGCTAGAACAGCTCCTAATTTGCATAAAACCATTAGCAACTATTTTATCTGTTGCTGTCCATTACAACACTGGCTGGTTAAAAAGTTTAATTTTCTCCTTTAAAACAATCCAGAAATCATTTATTAAATATTAAGTATATCAAACAGTTGCTCAACTATTTTTTTATAATTAAAGATTTTTACATGTACTACTTAAATATTTTAAATTAAATCTTTATATAGAATATAGTGAACCACTTTTGGGTATAGAATGCTTTTAAAAATAAGACTGACATTTTGAGTAGAATTTATTAAATTGTTCATTAGCTTTTGCATCGTTGTATATAATCTGGGTTGTTTACTGGTTTTGTTTGTGTTTGTATTAAAATAAAAGCCCCCTTTTTGCATGATTTTATGTTCACAGTGCATCAGATAATTAGTGAGGCCAATCTTATTTTCTATTTTCTTACTGAATGCAATACTGTGTTAGACTCATTCAACTACTGTAGCTAAATTATGCTAGTTATGTTCATACAGTGATGACTGCTATTTACTGAAACTCATTTTCACACCTACCTAAAAAATTATCATCTGAGTATATTATTCCAGCTAAATTTCTTTACTGTGCTCAGTCATAAACAAAAAACTTAAAGGGATACTAAACCCAATTTTCCTTCTTAATATGAGGAGAGTCTACGGCTTTATTCATTACTTGTGGGAATACAGAACCTGGTCACCAGGAGGAGGCAGAGACACCCCAGCCAAACGCTTAAATACCTCCCCCACTATTCTCATATCCCAGTTATTCTTTGCCTTTCGTCACAGGAGGTTGGCAGAGAAGTGTCAGAAGATACGGAGTAGTTCCTTATGGAGGGTAGTACCTTTCGGAATGGGACTGGAGTTTTAAGTAGTCTTGTCAGCCTCTCAGTGAGAGCATTGACGAATGTTAGGGTCTGGAGATGCAGGGAGAGTCTTTCTGTGAACCCATCCAGACTCGTATTAACAGCTCCTGAGCAATCAGTGTTGATGAGTTTCACTGCCTGCTTCTTTCACTATGTCTATGGTAGGAGAGATGCTACAAGACTGTCAAACTTGAGAGGCTGTGTGCCTGTTCCACGACAGAGATTCCGGTAAGATCATTTTATTTTTATACAAATATGATAACGCAAGAAGACAGGGTCACAGTGTGACTCCTTTTATCTGTATGGAATCAAGGGTTAATATCGTATCTTATTGAACAGGG
Source organism: Bombina bombina (assembly GCF_027579735.1). Classification (NCBI taxonomy): domain Eukaryota; kingdom Metazoa; phylum Chordata; class Amphibia; order Anura; family Bombinatoridae; genus Bombina; species Bombina bombina. The sequence goes on from NC_069502.1 coordinate 234,915,141, forward strand.
GGGATTTATCACATAATTTACTTTATTATGTTTTATGCTGCAACATGTGTGAGATGAAGCTCAGGCAGATGTTGGAACGTACAGGTTTTTGCTTTCGTTTTTGGTTAGCTACGCAGCTTGTTCGGATGGCGCGCTTTTTCCTGTAGCAGTGGCGGTCCTGCATGGGGCACCACATGACAGGGTGTGGACACACTGATGTCCCCTTTTCCTGACTGTGCAGTTTCCCGGAGACAAAGCGGTTTCTCTGTGGGGCCTGGGTCATAGGAGGTGGTGATTTCCCCAGACATTGGGGGTATAAAGGTGCCATTTATCTCTTTCTATAGTCCATCTTACAAGCGCAAGCTATGGAGGACTCTGATGCGTTGGAGGGTACTCCCTCTTTACCTAAATCTAATACCTGTCTATATTGTGAGGAGGCTACAGTATATCTGCCTGCTCAATTATGTTCCACATGCCCTGATAAAGTAATTTTATCTAAGAAAACAAATATGTTTAGTACACTGAGCCGTCCACCTCTGAGGAGTCTCCATCCCGTGAGTAGCGTTCCCTGATGTCATCTCTTATTACATATGAAGCTTCCCATTGCACTGCTAATCTTCCTTCTGGAGGGGCCCTCTTTCCGCCATACTTTACTGAACAGCTACAAACAGCAGTGTCTGCGGCCTTCAGTGCTTTAGCTCGCCCAGCTAAGCGCAAGCGAAAGGTCAAATATTGCTATCCTTCCTTCCCAGGGGTCATCTACTTACTTATTGGATTTTTCTGATACCAGACTATCCAATGATGAGGACGCCTCTGGTACTTCAGAGGATGCTCTTTCTGGGTCGGAATCTGCTGCCTCTAGGCCTCCAGGTGCGGTTGAACCAGACTTTAGATTTAGGATTGAACACTTACGCTTTCTGTTAAAGGAAGTTTTGGCTACTTTAGAGGTTCCAGAACCAAAATTACCTGAGGAACCTTGTATTCCTAAACTAGATAAGGTCTACGAGGACAGGGTTGTACCACAGACTTTCCCGATTCCCGTAAAGATGACAAATATTATTAAGAATGAATGGGAAAGACTTGGTTCTTCATTTTCCCCTTCTTCTTCCTTTAAAAAAATGATTCCCGGTCCTGGACTCTCAGTTAGAGTTGTGGGATTCCGTCCCTAAGGTGGATAGCGCTATCTCCACGCTTGCTAAACGCACTACTATCCCGCTTGAGGATAGTTCCTCGTTCAAAGTGTTCATGGATAAGAAGCTAGAAACTCTGTTTAGAAAGATGTTTCAGCACAGAGGATATTTATTTCAACCAGCAGCGGCGGTTGCTGCGGTGGCTGGAACCGCCACCTATTGTGCAATTCTTTATCTGAATTGATTGAGGTGGAAGGTCCCCTTGACACGATCCAGGAAAGTATTAAGGCCTTGAGAGTGTCTAATTCTTTTATTTGTGATGCAAATATGCAGATTATTTGCGTAAATGCCAAGGCATCAGGTTTTTCAGTACTAGCACGTAGGGCACTCTGGCTGAAGTCTTGGTCTGTGGGCATGACTTCAAAATCTAGACTTCTTTCCCTGCGATTTAAGGGGAAGATTCTTTTTGGTCCAGGCCTGGACTCAATCATATTCACTGTCACTAGAGAACTTTTTACCGCAGGATAAGAAGAACAAGCCTAAGGGACAAGGTCCTAATTTTCGCCCTTTTCGTTCGGATAAACCCCAATGGCAGCAGCCCTCCACAAAGCTTGATCAGCCCAAGGGAACTTGGAGACCGATTCATTCTTGGAATAAATCCAAGCAAAACAAAAGCCCGCCGAGTCAAAGTCGGCATGATGGTGCGGCTCCCCGATATGTATTTGGACTGTGTGGGGGGCAGACTATCTCTCTTTCTGGAGACTTGGCTGGGGGACATGCAAGACCCTTGGGTCCTGGAGGTTATCGCTCAGGGGTACAGGATAGGTTTCAGATCACATCCACCCCGAGGCAGATTCCTCTTGTCAAACCTGTCTTCAAGGCCAGAAAAACGAGAGGCCTTTCTAGGGTGCGTGAGGGATCGCTCCTCCCTGGGAGTAATTGTACCGGTACCTCTAGCAGAAAGAGGTCTGGAATACTACTCAAATCTTTTTGTGGTCCCAAAGAAGGAGGGACATTTTCGCCTGATTCTGGACCTAAAGTGCTTAAACAAGTTCCTGTCGGTGCCATTGTTCAAGATGGAGATGATAAGGTCCATTCTGCCCTTAGTTCAGGAAGGTCAGTTCATGACTACGATAGACTTAAAGGATGCTTACCTTCACATTCCAATTCACAAGGAACAGTTCAAATTCCTGAGATTCACATTCCTGGACCAGCACTTCCAGTTTGTTGCACTTCCATTTGGTCTAGCTACTGCCCCAAGAGTCTCATCCTGTCAGTTGGCAGAGGACCATTCAAAAGCTCTTCTATTTCTTCTTCTTCGATCTCATGGTTGGAAGATAAACTTAGAAAAGAGTTCTCTTGTTCCCAGTACCAGGGTGGAATTCCTGGGTACGATAATAGACTCCATATCCTTGAGGATATTTCCTACAGACCAGAGACGTTACAAGTTAACTTCCAATTACCTCTTTAAGGCCCTCTGTGGCCTGGTGTATGGAGGTAATTTGACTCATGGTGTCCAGCACAGACATCATTCCATTCGCCAGGTTCCATCTCAGGCATCTTAAGCTGTGCATGCTGAGCCACTCGGATCTGTCACAACCGATTTCTCTGGACAACCGGTCGAGAGAAACGCTCTCTTGGTGGCTCTGTCCAGATCACCTGTCCCAAGGGACATCCTTCTTGAGACCATACTGGGAGATTGTGATTACAGATGCAAGTCTCTCAGGATGAGGAGCTGTTTGTGGTGCCAGGAAGGCACAGGGTCTGTGGACTCAAGAGGAATCTCTTCTCCCGATCAAATTTTAGAACTTTGAGCGATCTTCAATGCTCTGAAGGCTTGGCCTCTTCTGGGTTTGTCCCAGTTTATCAGATTCCAATCAGATAACATAACCTCGAGGGCTTACATCAACCATCAGGGGGGGAACGAGGAGCTCCCTAGCAATGAGGGAAGTATCTTGGATTCTGGAATGGGAGGAGGCCCACAACTGTTCGCTGTCAGCGATCCACATTCTGGGTGTTGACAACTGGGAAGCAGATTTTCTCAGCAGACAATCCTTTCATCCGGGGGAATGGTCTCTCCATCCTGAAGTGTTTGCGGACATTTGCAACAGATGGGGGATGCCGGAGATAGAGCTCATGGCATCCTGACTCAATTCTAAGCTACCCAGATACAGGTCGCGGTCCAGGGATCCTCAGGCAGAGCTGATAGATGCATTAGCAGTGCCTTAGAGGTACAGTCTAGTTTACATTTTTTCACCGTTACCACTTCTCCCTGGGGTAGTGGCCCGCATCAAGCAGGAGCAAGCTTCAGCAATACTAATTGCTCCATCGTGGCCGCGAAGGATGTGGTTCGCGGACCTGGTAGGGATGTCCTCATCTCCTCCATGGAGGTTACCTTGTTGCAGGGATCTGCTGGAACAGGGTCCTTTTGTTCATCACAATCTAGATTCTCTGAGGCTGACTGTGTTGAGATTGAACGCCTAGTGCTAGCCAAGAGAGGTTTTTCTGAGAGACTGATTGATACTCTCATTCAAGCTCGAAAGCCGGTCACTCGTTGCATCTATCATAAGGTGTGGAGGACCTACTTCTTCTGGTGTGACGAACGTGGATTCCCCTGGCATAAGGTCAAGGTTTCCAGGATTCTTTCCTTTCTCCAGGGTGGTATGGAGTAGGGCCTTTCTGAGAGTTCCCTAAAGGGACAGATTTCAGATCTATCTGTGTTATTGCACAAGAGGCTCACTGGGCTTCCTGATGTGCAGTCTTTTGTTCAGGCTCTGTGTAGAATCAGGCCTGTGTTTAGACCTACCGCTCCTCCTTGGAGTTTAAATCTAGTTCTTAAGGTTTTGCAGAGGGCTCGGTTTGAGCCTATGCATTCGATTGACATTAAATTACTTTCTTGGAAGGTTCTTTTTCTACTGGCTATTGCTTCGGCACACAGAGTTTCTGACATGGCAACCTTGCAATATGAGCCTCTTTACCTAGTTTTTCATGCTGATACGGCTGTTCTTCGTACTGGGTTGGGTTTTCTTTCTAAGGTTGTTTCTGATCGTAACATCAATCAGGAGATTGTGGTTCTTTCCTTGTGTCCTAATCCTCCTTCGCCGAAGGAACGGTTACTTCATAATTTGGATGTGGTTCAAGTTTTGAAATTTTATTTTCAAGCTACGAAGGATTAAGAATGAGGCCTCCTATGGAGCAGATTTGTAGGATGGCTACCTGGTCCTCCTTACATACCTTTTCAAAGTTTTAAAAATTTGACATTTTTGCTTCGGCTGAAGCAGCTTTTGGGAGAAAGGTTTTGCAGGCTGTGGTGCCCTCAGAATAAGGGTCCGCCTCTCTTTTCCCTCCTGTCTTCATTCAATGAGTCCACAGCTTCATTGATTACTTGTGGGAATACAGAACCTGGCCACCAGGAGGAGGCAAAGACACCCCAGCCAAAGGCTTGAATACCTCCTCCACTTCCCTCATATCCCAGTCATTCTGCCAAGGGAACAAGGAACAGTAGGAGAAATATCAGGGTATAAAGGGTGCCAGAAGGAAAAACAAAAATTTAGGTCCGCCCAACGGAGAAAAACGTGCGGGGGCCGTGGACTCTCCTCATACAGAAGGAAAGGAAATTATCTGGTAAGCATAATTTATGTTTTTTTCTTTCATGATTCAGATAGAGCATGCAATTTTCTAATTTACTCCCATTATCAATTTTTCTTCGTTCTCTTGGTCTCTTAATTTGAAAAAGCAAGCATGTAACGGTTAGTAGCTGGTCCATTTTTGGTTCTACACCAATGATTGCTGATTGGTTGGCTAGATTTAGACACCAATCAGCAAGCGCTACCAAGGTGCTGAACCAAAAATGGTCTGGCTCCTAAGCTTTCATTCCTGCTTTTTCAAATAAAGGTAGTATGAGAACGAAGAAAATTTGATAATAGGAGTAAATTAGAAATTTGCTTAAAATTGCATGCTCTATCTGAATCGTGAAAGAAAATAATTGGGTTTAGTATTAATCACAAATATGCATCCCCCCCCCCCCACACACGATAAATGGCCTGTGTGGAAACTGTTAAAGATTTGAATATTTATTTAAAATGGTATCTTTTGTATTTTGTTTCTAGATTGCTTCTGTATATAAAATGAGAGTAAATAGAATGCTAGACAAAATGGTTTAAAATTACAGCAATTAAAAAAAAAAGGGTGGTGACTACAGATATGGACTTGGCCATAATATAATAAGAGAATAAAAAACATACCTTAGATGCTCTCTAGCTATCATGAAGTTTTAACCAATGAGAGAAATTTTTTTTTTTGAGGTTTTAAACCACACATGAAGGCCTGATCCAATCTGCCCTCAGATACAGTTTTTACTACAAATAGATGTTTATACGTAACCCTTTTCTTATTTACTTAGTAATTGAAAACACTGCCTCACACTGATATTGAGTGTCATTACCTTGTGTCACTCTCATCTTGTTTTCCTGCAGGTGAAGAGTGTGAAATTGATGTTAATGAATGTGACAGCGGCCCGTGTCACCATGGAGGCACCTGTGTAGACCAGTCTAATGGTTACACCTGTCACTGTCCCCACAGCTGGGTGGGAGCCAACTGTGAGATCCGTAAGTACATCATACTGTGTACCATACAATGTACAGCTCAAATAAAGATCACAATTTATTTTGAATAATATAGATATAAAATATTTAATAGAGCTGACATTTGTGCTATTTTACAAATGGAAACAGAGAACCAGACTGGTGAAATGGGATATATGTTGTAGAAAAAGGTTTTATAAGAGGCAGAGAGTACGTAAACTTCTAACTAAACTGAAATATGGTTTTACCTTCTATAAAGAAGAGGCAGAACAGGTAGCTTGTCGCTAATAATGATCAGAGCTAATATGTTCACAGTCAATATGTCACTGTGTTAAGGAGTTATCTGCAGTGTGCTGTAAACTTAGGTTTCCCCTTAATGAGTTTCCAATTAATTGTTATACCAGCTACAGAGTTAAAAATGTATTGGGCACTCCCCCCTTATGTTTATTGTTGTATATGAAATAGCTGTGTCTGCTAATTGAAACCACAACTCAAACAACTGGTCTTAGCTTGCAGGGAGAGGAGACCTCATTAGCCTGTATCTCTATATTTTAACAAAATGATTTGCTTTGTAAACATATATGTACAGTTATGTTTGTGGACTTATATTTATGGTTCTTTACATTCACCCCAACTTCCAATATAATGCAAAAGCTGTAAATTAAATGAAACTGCCATAATAATCACCAGGACCTCATTTAAAAGAAGGGGACCACATGTATTAAACAGTCTCATGCCCTTATAATAGTGGAATTCAGAAGCAGCATAAACACTTCTGCACCCCACATGGCTTTAAATATTTGCTTAGGGGAAGATGGAAGTGAAGCATTAAAGGTATAGTCTAGTCAAATTAAACTTTCCTTCTTAATACAGGGAGAGTCCACAGTTGCATTCCTTACTTGTGGGACATACTGAACCTGGCCACCAGGAGGAGGCAAAGACAACCCAGCCAAAGGCTTAAATACCTCCCCCACTTCCCTCATCCCCCAGTCATTCTTTGCCTTTTGTCACAGGAGGTTGGCAGAGAAGTGTCAGAAGATTTCGGAGTAGTTTTTTAGGAAGGGTATCTACCCTTTGATATAGGACTGGAGTTTAAAGTAGTCTTGTCAGCCTCTCAGTGAGAGCATTGATGAAAGTTAGAGGCTGGAGATGCAGGGAGAGTTCTTCTGCGAAACCATCCAGACTCATATTAACAGCTCCTAAGCAATCAGCGTTGACAAGTTTTGCTGCCTGCTTTTCTTCACTCAAGTCTATGTTAGAAGGGATGCTACAGTCTGTCTCACTTGAAGAACTATGTTTCTGTTCCACGGCATAGATTCCAGTAAGATCGTTTCATTTTTTACACATAAATGTTAACGCTAGAAGACAGGGTCACAGTGGGACTCCTTTATCTTTATGGAATCAATGGTTAATATCTCCTGAGGGCAATTTTTGAACAATGGGGTGTTAATCGTATTAGTTTATGTGATTTATGCTGCTTACATGTGTGAGATGTTTTGGGCTCGTAGGAGGATATGGAACATACAGGTTGCTCCTTTACGCAGTTTTATTAAAGGGACATTTATTTTATTTTTTTTTAATGTATAGTTTTGCTTATTTTTAAATAAAATTCCTCTGATTTTCAGACTCCTAACTAAGCCCCAAAGTTTTATGAAAATACCTACAGCTACCTTCTCCAGCTTGCTCCTGTTAGTGTAAATGGTCTTTTCATATGCAAAAGAAGGGGGAGGGGGGAGTGTCTTATTTCCCACTTGCAGTGGGCTTTCCAACTACCTTTTTAACAGAGCTAAACTGAGAGCTTCTAAGTAGGTTTTTAAACTGTTTTATTCTGGATTTTAATCAGTATCTGTGCATCTTATTCTTTATAGTACTGTCTATTACATGCAGTTATATGAAAATGAGTGTATACTGTCCCTTTAAGCTTGGCACACTTTTCCTTTAGCAGGGACGGTCCTGCATTGTGTACCGTGTGACCGGGAGTGGTCACGGTTTCCATTTCCTATTCCTTACCGAGTGACTACGGAGAGGAGCGATTTTTCTCTACACTGTCTGGGTCATAGGAGGTGGTGAGTGCCCCAGCCATTGGGGGTATTAGTGCCAGTTGTTTTTTCTTTGATTTATATAAAGTTACCTAAGTTATAGAGGATTCTAATGTTTTAGAGGATGAGACCTCTACAACAGATTTCGATAACTGTGTATATTTTGAGGAGGCCCAGGTAATCCATCCCTCTCAATTATGCCGCAACAGGGTGTTTTCATCAACCAAGGAAGGATATCATGCTTTTTCAATCAGGGAACATTCTGGTTCCTAGGGTTGATGTTTCTGGACAGGCACTTCCAGTACATTGCTCCTGTTTTGATCTCGCTTCTACTTCTAGAGCCTTTTCGTAGTCCAGGGATACTTTGGCAGTTGCCAGAATCCAGATCTAGCGGTAGCTTCCCTTGTCTAAACAATTCTGGTTCAAATCGCCATTGCCTCGCCTGATAGAGACAATGGGATTGTGGAATACTTGACCAGAGTTCTCTGGTGTTGGGCTCAAGTGTAGATTCGTGGATGCTATTTTAGTCTTCATAGACATGAGGACTCTTCTTCGGACTTGTGAAGTTCTAGTTTAGCTTCATCAGATCGGGCCCTCCTGACTTCCTTCAGGCCATCGCTTGCTCTGTGTTGGTTGTATGGTTGGTCATGTAGTTCCTCTTGGACTTCATTCCTTTTTCTTGGGCCCATCTCAGCCAAGGCTTGGTGTAGGCTGAGGCAGATGTGCAACACTGTTTTTCGAATCTGTATTAACAGATTTACCTGGATTCTGGTGGAGGGTATCACTTTCTAGTGTTGTTGTCCAGATCCCCTCGTACTGAGGGACATCTTTCTTAAATCATCCGGGGCAAATTTGACTTTGGTCGCAGGTGCGTCAGGATGGTGAGGACAAGCCAAGAGGGCATGGGGTCTGTGGGATTTTTTTTTTTGGAATCTTTAGGCAATCTTTTTGTCCTGAGGTTTAGACTACTGGGTTAGTCCCAGTTTTAGATTATTGTCTGTCTTACTCTCAGTAGCTTAGAGCTCCATCTGAGGGGCACGAGAGTCTCCCTAGCGATGAGGGTAATATCTTGGGTTTGGTAGTGGGTGGAGGTCCACTACTGCTCGCTATTAGCGATCCACTCTCCGGGGGTTGTTATCCGGTACTGATGTCCTTTTCAGACATTTCACTTATCTGGGGATAAGGTCTTCTCCCGAGGGATTTTTTGGATATTTTGTCTCTGGAAGGGGATGCTGGATGAAGATCTCAGGACGTCCCGTTTCAATATCGAGTTTCCCACAGCGTGGTCGTGGTTCGGGATCCTCAGGTGGAACTAATGGGTGCATTAGTGGTGCCTTGGAGGCTCAATACAATTTGTCCTTTTTGTGCCAGATCACTCCTTCCTCGAGTGGTGGCTCTAACCTAGAAGGAGCAGGCGTCTGTGATACTGATTGCTCCATGCGACTGCGAGAATGTGGTTCACGGTTTAGTGGGGATGTCATCTTCCCCTTCATGAGGGTTACCTTGCTTCATCTGATCTTAACTCTCCGAGGCGGACTGAGTGGAGATTTACGCTTTGTCTTAGCCAAGAGAGGGTCTCTTAACTTGTTAAAAAAAGAACAAAGCCCAAAAATGTAGGGGAAAACCCTTCTGCAACAGCAATTATTTAGGCAAGTGTCTCTGTGTTGAGTGTTGTACTTGTGTCATAATACTTACCCCCCTCTTCACGGCTCGATGTTGAACTGGCCTGGTGTGGAACTGCCGTTAGGGAGACCTCTCTCCTGGGCATCTGTCAGTCCGTAACCTACGCTTGGAGCCACAACGCTCCCACAAGCTGCTCAATCCAGACACCACAATCTCTCACACGCTCTGGCTCAGGGACATGTTGTCATCGTTCTGTGCCGACTTACAGCGGATAAGAAACCTCCGATCTCTGTGGCCACTTCAATGCCTTAATCCAAATTCCAAATACAATTCCTTCCTGTACCAGCTGTACCTTTAGGGGTGAACACTGCTTGCTCCAAAAACGGCCCAATGTGTAAAAAATAAACAAATTAGGAGCCGCAGTAAAACAGTGTTGCTTTATTTTCATCCATTAAAACAGTAACAGTAACATGTAACAAAAGACAAAAAACATGCCCTTAGTTGATAGAAAAGCTCACGCGTACTAGCCGTACTCATAGCTCTCTAGCTACCCTTGTTACTAATGGGCTTTTTAAAGGGTGTAAAACCATATGATTGGCCAAGGGACATTGATTTTTTAACTCATTCTTTACTGGTATAATTCTTAACTGCAAGTTAAGTAATGAGCCTATATTTATATTTGATTGTATTACTAATACAAATGCATGTTACGTTTTGCATTCCTTGTATGAATCCATACATATTGTGTCAGTATTTGTGGACATTGTAAAATGTGTCTACATGAATAACAATTGGGGGAAGTTTGGACATTTGGTAACAACTAAGGATTGGACCATCCTAAAAATTGTGCGCTATATACTAAATCCTACAAAAATTTAACAAAAATGTAATTATAAGTGATTGTTAGTGGTTTAGACACTATAGTTAAACTGCAACCTCACTCCCTTGATTAGCTTTATTTTTCAATTATCTAGCTTGGTGTGATAACTCTAAATTAACATCTGGACTATATCTCATATCATAATATGGGTGATAATTTGCAGTGTTAATAAAAGTGCCTAATCCTGCCTAATGTGTTCTCTATGTTAGAGTTAGAGATAGGTCCGGATATATTTGGAATTGCATTGGGATTACTAAAGTTAGCTTAATTATTCATAACCATATGTCCATCTAATACCAATAGTTAATAAGATTGTAGGCTGAAATTAGTCCTGTCGGGTATCTGGCTTGTAACTGGAATATCCAGTACACCTCCCTCTTGGCAAGTGCCCTCTCTCTGTCCCCCCCTCTCCGTCCAGCATCTACAATTTCTATAACGGTCCATTTGAAGCTAGTGCTATCTTTATTATGGACTCTGTTGAAATGCTGTACTAATGGGGTAGTTAAAGATCCTTCCTTAATATCAGAGAGGTGTTCCCTGATACGTACCCATGTCTCCCTTGTCGTCATCCCTACATATTGTAGGCTGCAGGCCGTGCAGCCTGCTAGGTACACGGTAAATCTGCTTTTGCAATTCATGCATTTCTTATGATTGTAACTTTTTTTAGTGACATAGCTTTTGAAGCTCTCTCCCACCAACAAATGTTCACAGGCTTTGCATGTGAAATTACTGCATTTGTAAACGCCCTTGAATCTGAGCCACGAGCTATGTTCCTCCCTCTGTGGTGTTATAAGTAGTGTTGGAGCCAGGATGTTACCCATAGAAATTCCCCTCCTAAAGGAGCACTTACACCCTTTCTCAACTGTCTCTACCAGAGCATCATCCACTGCCAATAATCTGAAGTGTTTTTTCACTATATGGCAGATTTTGTGATACTGTGTGCTGTAATCAGTCACAAAAAGATGCCTCCACTCTTGTCATTCTTTGATTCTGTTTTATTCAACAATTTCTTTCTATTGGCTGATGCTACTTCATTTCTGGCTTTGGTAATGTCTTGGGATTTGTACCCTCTGGTCCTCAGACGGTCGGACAATTGGTCTGCATGTACCTCATATTGTTTTGCATTTCTTCCATCCTATCCTTCCTATTCCAGACAAAGGATCATAGAAACAGACAAAGAATCTTTGTCTGGAATAGGAAGGATAGGTTGGAAGGCTGTAGAGCCTACAATAGGTCACGGGGAAGAGGCAGGGGTAGAGGTTTCAATAATAGAAGCAAAAGGGACAATGTGAATTTTGACTACAAAGAAAAGGTAAGAATAAAAAAGTCCAGTTCTCAGAGCGTGAAGCAGAATCTTACGATGATAGTTCAGCGTCAGGTGGGGAGGACAATGTGACACCTAACCCCAATAAAACATCAGTAGCTGACCAATTGGTGGTGAGACCTAAAGCTTCTAACATAGTTGCACCATCCATCCTCAAAAAACAACATCAGGGGGATCAAAATATACCCCTGATGATGCACTCATTGGAGGACAGTCCAATACTGGAAATGTTGCCAAAACTGATTATGAAGACAGACAGGGTTTGGAACAGGTTTTTTCCCTCCCTCACAAAAAAACAGAAGGGGGGGAAGAGGAAGGGGTGGGCAGACAGGTCAACAGGGGCAGAATCGCCAATCAACCAGAAGAGGGAGGTCCGGGAGCAAATACCAATAACCACTAATACCAATATCATCAACTTATCTGACTAAAATTTTTCGGACATAGAAACCAGAGTATTAAATTTGGGTTTGGGTTTTGTACCCTCACAAAAGTTTAACTTATTTAACACCTTAATAGATGTTAACAAATTAATCAGAGGATTAACAGTACGAAAGTTTTTTTTATAATAAAGCCACTGAGGAGTTGGAATATTCCACTCACAGTAAAGACCCTAGTGAGAACATCACAGATGAACTCACCTTTAGTTAGGGATGTGATGTAACGACAATGGAAACATTATTTCAGGAAGGGAACACAGATGAGTACCCACAAGTGTGTAAAACACCAAAATTCAGGGAAACCTCTAAATTTTACCCTACCTATACAATATAGAGGGAGTTCATTAGAGATTTTTCAGGCAAGGATTGAGAGAGATCTTACGTTGCTCCACCAGGCCGCCCCTATGAATCAGCATAATCTAAATTTGGAAGAAAGGGAAGCATTAAAAAAGCTCCAGACTAATGAACAATTGGTCATTAGAAATGCGGACAAGGGGGGCTCAGTGGTAGTAATGTCTAGATCACAATTCATTGCGGAAGCAGAAAGACAGTTACTTTATGTTAGGTACTACCAGATATTGAGTGGAGATCCAACAGTGAAATACAAACGAGAACTTGCACATATTCTGGATGATGGTAGAGAATTGGGTATTTTAGATGAGTCTACCTGTGACTTTCTCTTGGTAGATAATCCGGTTACACCTATTTTTAACCATCTTCCCAAGGTTCACAAATCAATGGAGGGGGTCACAGGTAGACCCATTGTAAGTGGCATAGGGGCACTTTTGGAAAGGGTATCACAATGGTTGGACAGTATTCTACAGCCTTTGGTAGGGAGTTTAACTAGTTTTTTACAGGATACAACACATGTATTAAACCTGATGGAAAAATTGATTTGGGAGGAATCAGATATGTGGCTCACAATAGACGTCAGGGCCCTCTATACTTCCATACCACACAATAAGGGCCTATTGGCCATAGAATTTTTCCTACAAAGGAACACTGGCTATTCTGACAAGTTTGTGGAGTATGTGTTAAGGATTGTTGGGTACCTATTAACGCACAATTATTTCACCTTTGAGGGGGTTTTCTATCTCCAGAGATGCAGGACAGCTATGGGCGCAAAGTTTGCGCCCTCTTTCGCCAACCTCTACATGGGGTGGTGGGAGCTGTCCTGCATCTATGGGGATGGGAACCCCTTCAGGAGAAATATACAATTTTACAGATGGTATATTAATGATCTGCTCCTGGTGTGGAGAGGTACTGAAGAGAATGCAAAGAATTTCATAGAATGGTTGAACAATAATGACATGGGGTTGGAGTTCACTTTTGATCTCAATAGGTCGAAGATCAACTTTCTTGATCTAACCCTGAAGGGGATACCCAATGCCGGGATTGAAACCGAAGTTTACAGAAAACCAATTACTGGTAACACGCTTCTCCACGCCAGGAGCAGTCATCCAAAGCAGGTCTTCAGGTCAGTCACCAAGGGACAATTCACTAGATTGAAAAGAAATTGCAGTAATGCAAAACAATATGAGGTACATGTAGACCAATTGTCCGACCGTCTGAGGACCAGAGGGTACAAAACCCAAGACATTACCAAAGCCAGAAATGAAGTAGCATCAGCCAATAGAAAGAAATTGTTGAATAAAACAGAATCAAAGAATGACAAGAGTGGAGGCATCTGATGTGACTGATTACAGCACACAGTATCACAAAATCTGCCATATAGTGAAAAAACACTTCAGATTATTGGCAGTAGATGATGCTCTGGTAGAGACAGTTGAGAAAGGGTGTAAGTGCTCCTTTAGGAGGGGAGTTTCTATGGGTAACATCCTGGCTCCAACACTACTTAAAACACCACAGAGGGAGGAACATAGCTTGTGGCTCAGATTCAAGGGCGTTTTCAAATGCAGTAATTTCACATGCAAAGCCTGTGAACATTTGTTGGTGGGAGAGTTGTCACTAACCAACAGTTGTTGGTGAGAGATGTCACTAACAAAAGTTACAATCATAAGAAGTGCATGAATTGCAGAAGCAGATTTACTGTGCACCTAGCAGGCTGCACGGCCTGCAGCCTACAATATGTAGGGATGACAACAAGGGAGACACGGGTACGTATCAGGGAACACCACTCTGATATTAAGGCAGGATCTTTAACTACCTCATTAGTACGGCATTTCAACAGAGTCCATAATAAAGATAGCACTAGCTTCAAATGGGCCGTTATAGAAATTGTAGATGCTGGACAGAGAGGGGGGACAGAGAGAGGGCACTTGCCAAGAGGGAGGTGTACTGGATATTCCAGTTACAAACCAGATACCCGACATGACTAAATTCAGCCTACGATCTTATTAACTATTGGTATTAGATGGACATATGGTTATGAATAATTAAGCTAACTTTAGTAATCCTAATGTAATTCCAAATATAGCCGGACCTATCTCTAATTCTAACATAGAGAACACATTAGGCAGGATTAGGCACTTTTATTAACACTGCAAATTATCACCCATATTATGATATGATATATAGTCCAGATGTTAATTTGGAGTTATCACACTAAGCTAGATAATTGAGAAATAAAGCTAATCAAGGGAGTGAGGTTACAGTATAACTATAGTGTCTAAACCACTAACAATCACTTATAATTAAATTTTTGTAATATTTTTGTAGGATTTAGTATATAGCGCACAATTTTTAGGATGGTCCAATCCTTAGTTGTTACCAAATGTCCAAACTTCCCCCAATTGTTATTCATGTAGACACATTTTACAATGTCCGCAAATACTGACACAATATGTATAGATTCATACAAGAAATGCAAAAAAGTAACATGTATTTGTATTAGCAATAAAATCAAATATAGATATAGGCTCATTACTTAACTTGCAGTTAAGAATCATACCAGTAAAGAATGAGTAAAACAAATCAATGTCCCTTGGCCAATCATATGGTTTTACACCCTTTAAAAAGCCCATTAGTAACAAGGGTAGCTAGAGATTTATAAGTACGGCTAGTACGCCGAAACGCGTGAGCTTTTCTATCAACTAAGGGCATGTTTTTTGTCTTTTGTTACATGTTACTGTTCCTGTTTTAATGGATGAAAATAAAGCAACACTGTTTTACTGAGGCTCCTAATTTTTTTATGTTTTTATTTTGTCTCTTAACTAGTTCCTTGTTCTTGCAGTTTTGGCTTTGTCTGTTTACGGTCTGGAGGCTCGATGAGCTTCCAGATGTACAGTTTGTTTTTCTCTTTGTTAGGGTCCTGAGTATGGTCAGGCCAGGACGATCTGATGCTCCTCCGTGGAGCTTAGATTTTGTTCTCAGGGCTGCATCAAGCTAATTGTGAACCCATGCATGAGGTTGTTATCTTGGAAGATTCCTTTTCCGTCTAAATATTGCTCCTGCGTGCAGAAGTCTCTGAAACTGTGTCCTTGCAATGCGACCCTCCTTCTCTGGTGTTTCACGATAATAGGGCTGTTCTGTGAACCTAGTTCGATTTTCCTCCTAAGGTCTTGTTATATCGGAACTTCAATCAAGAGATTGTGGTTCTTTTCTTAGGTCCTTTTTCTTCTTCCTTGAAGGAAAGTTTTCCACATAAGATGCATTCGTGCCTTACTTAGGTATAGACAGATTTTTTTCTCTGTTTGTTATCTATCTGGGAATCGTAAGGGGTAGAAGGCTTCTTTTGACTTCCTTATCTTTTAGTTGAGGAGTATCATCCGCTTGCCATATGAGTCGGCAGGACACAAAGCTCCTCAGAGGTTTACGGCTCATCTAAGAGAGCAGTGTCTTCCTTTTGGGCCTTTAAGATGAGGCCTCTATGGATCAGATTTGTAGGGCGGCTGCCTCGGCCTCCTTACATTATTTTTCATGATCTTTAACAAAAAATGTTTTACTTCTGTGGAAGCAGCCTTCGGGAGAAAGTGTTTTGCAGGCTGTGGTGTCCTGAGATGGGGACCACCTCTCCTTTTTTGCCTTCCTGTTAGCATTCAGTTTCCTCTGGAGCTTGGGTATAATTTCCCACAAGTAAGGAATGCAGCTGTGGACTCTCACTGTATTAAGAAGGAAAACATAAACTATGCTTACCTGATAATTTCCTTTCCTTCTATACAGGGAGAGTGCACATCTCCCGTCTGTGTTTTCCGATGGGTGTCCCTAAATTTTAACTTTTTCTTCTGGCACCTTTTTCACGCTGATATTTCTCTTACGGTTTCTTGTTCCCTCGGCAGAATGACTAGGGGATGAGGGAAGTGGGGGAGGTATTTAAGTCTTTGGCTGTGGTGTCTTTGCCTCCTCCTGGTGGCCAGGTTCAGTATTTCCCACAAGTAAGGAATGCAGCTGTGGACTCTCCCTGTACAGAGGTAAAGGAAATTATCAGGTAAGCATAATTTATGTTTTCATCATTCAGATAGAGCATGCAATTTTAAGTAACTTTCTTATTTACTCCTATTATTAATTTTCTTCATTCTCTTGGTGTCTTTATTTGAAAAAGCAAGAATGCAAGCTTAGGAGCCAGCCCATTTTTTGGTTCATCACCTGGGTTGGTCTTGCTGATTGGTGGCTACATTTAGACACCAATTAGCAAGCACTACCGAGGTGCTGAACCAAAAATGAGCTGGCTCCTAAGTTTGCATTCTTGCTTTTTCAAATAGAGATACCAAGAGAATGAACAAAAATTGATAATAGGAGTAAATGAGAAAGTTGCCTAAAATTGCATGCTCTATGTGAAGCATGAAAGTTTAATTTCGACTAGACTATACCTTTAACTATATGTATATATCACTTGCGTTGCACTGCTGATCCAGAGCAGAAAACACAGCTAATCCAATCAGCAGTACTAGTTGCACATCGGAGTCGTGCTGATTGGTTCAGCTGCAAGTTCCGCTCGGGACTAACAGTACACCGCAAATCCCAATCAGTAATTCTACTGTGTTTAACCCCATTGTAGGGGTCAAACGCACAGTGCTGCAGGGTCAATAGTCTTAAAATTGTTCGATTATAAAGGCCCTTTAAGGGTTAAGTATTTTATCTTTAAGCTTAAAAATGATCAATGTTTCCAATGATCTATACCTTTATGGACTTTTATATTCCTTTAAAATATATCTGTTCATTTCTGTGTTAGAATAATGTTAGTATCCTGTTACTTTCTATAATGTAGATCTTGTCATATCACTCAGCATGTCTGCTGTGTTAGAGGTCTTTAAATATTGAGTTCTAATTTGAAGGGATATGAAACCTAAACATTTTCTTTTCTGATTCAGGCAGAGCATGCCGTTTTAAAAAGTTTCCAATTTACTTCTATCATCAAATTTGCTTCGTTCCCATGGTATTCTTTGTTGAAGAGATACCTAGGTAGGTGTCTGGAGCACTACATGGCATAAAATAGTCCTGCCATTTACTACGCCTGCCGATAGGCTTGCAGCTGTGCTCTATAAAGTTACCAGATGTCCTATAGATCAGAGGTCGCCAACCTTTTGGACCTCAGGGACCACTAAACTCAAAATTTTGAATCCTGTGGCCCACTAACATGATTTTTTTTAAAAAAGGTACAAACCTCTATAATGTGTGTGCATATATATATATATACACACACACACATGCATATACACACATATACTGTAAATAACTAGTATAATCATAGCTAAGTTTACATTATGCATATATTTACAAATGTTTAAGAATTATTAACTGAATGACAGAACTGAGAGAATACTTCCAAATGGATGAAGGGTGAGTGCCAACTTTTGAGCTGGAAACAGAGAGGCAGAAAGTGGGGGAAAAGAATTATGTTTAAAAAACCCACAAGACTTTAAAGTTACCTCCCCAGTTAGGAATTATTCAAAACTACTTATGATCATGGACAGACATTGGAGTCATAAATTCAGTTTATATCAGAAAGCTCTCAATATGGATGTGAGCTAACCATGACTGATGTTACTGGCAATTACTATAATACTGGTGGGATATGGCTGATCTGCTGGATGGCAATTACTGGAATTCAGGTGGAATGGCTTTGTGCGTGGGAAAATTATTAGAATGAAAAATAATTAATATTTAATAAAAAAAGAGAAGATGGAGGGGAGGAAGACAAACAGTTCTGTAAGTCCATCTGAAGGAATTAGGAAAACTACTACAAAGAGACAGGTAAAGGGAAGAAAATAAATGAAATATGAGAGACTTTTTTTTTTTTAAGATTTTCTTTCTTTTTTTTTTATATACATTAATTCCACTATTTCAAGCCAAGACTATACCAACCTCTGCTGGCTTTAGAATGGAAACATCTTTCTCTGAGCAGCGCACCAGACGGGAGGAGTTAAAAATCCATTCTAGCTACACAAGTTGCACAGTTTAACTTCTCCTCTGTCGATTTTTTACTGATGTCCAGCCAGACACTGTAGGAAGTTGCGGCACGATGGGGGTGACACCATCAGAGGAGATTAATTACTGCTTGATGGTGTCAAGGACCACCAACATCTTCTCGTGGACCACCAGTGGTCCATGGACCAATGGTTGGCGACCACTGCTATAGATGACTGGGCACATGTGGTAGGTGGGGGTCACATAATGTCCCCTCAAAAGCTCAACCTGAGCCTCACCCTTGATGCCACCATGTATGTTTTCCCAACTGAGCAGTAATTTATCCCCTTGGTTGCCAGAAACACACATATGCTTGACTAACAGTAGCACACACAGAGCAATGATTTTACACCCCATGGATGCATGTAATACATATAATAGAAAATGCAGTGCTACTTCTTTTTGAGCCATATTTGTTAAGCATAGAGGCATTGTAGGCCCTTTACATTTAGATGAGACTTATGGGACTATAAAAATACTGGACATTTAATTGTTCAGTATTTCTGTATAGATTTTACCGGACAGCCTGCTAAAATACTGGACTGTCTGATTGAATACTGGATACCTGGCAACCCTACTTGCAAATGGATAACATTCTTGCAAAACTGCTGCTATAGAGTACTCCAAACACATGCACACCCCTGAGCTTACTTTCCTGCTTTTCAACAAAAGATACCAAGAGAAGGAAGAAAATTTGATAATTTAAGTAAATTAGAAATTTGTTTAAAATTGCATGCTCTGTGTGAATAATCAAGAAAAGTTTTGGGTTTCATGTTCCTTCAAGTGCCACAAAATTCCATAGCACTGGATGGGCAAGGACCCTCTACGGCAGCTAAAATCAAACATGTTAAGGCTCCTGGGTATAGATATAGGTTGCTACACCTCTTTATTCTAAGTATTAAACTGATTAATTAATGCTTCACATTTCTCCTAAACATAGACCTTCAGTGGAAAGCAGGTCACATGGCAGAGAGTTTGACCAACATGCCTCGACATTCCCTCTACATCATCATAGGAGCACTGTGCGTGGCCTTTGTACTCATGCTCATCATTCTTATTGTGGGAATCTGCCGGATCAGTCGCATTGAATACCAAGGATCCTCCCGCCCAGCATATGAGGAGTTCTATAACTGCAGGAGCATAGACAGCGAGTTCAGCAGTGCAATTGCATCAATCCGACATGCAAGGTAAAGCATATTAGATATGTTTGTGCGGCATGTTGCAAGGTACAACAATGCTTAGTTAAAGGTTTTTTATATGGGTATTAGATATAGGAAAGGGAATAATTAATTATAGGGAGAGATCAAAGTTATATAGGAAGAAATAAGTTATTTTTATGGAGGAGGGTTTACAGAGATATAGATTTATTTAGAGGAGTTATACAGCAATATTAAAAAAAGATCCACCAATACAATTCTATAAGTGAAGCCTAATGTATATTCAGTTGTCTGTTCAATGGATCAATGTGACCCATATGGATGCATATTGTAAGTTACATACACTTGAGTGGCTGCTGGGTGTGTCGCTAGTAAATGAGCAGTCTTGCTGTGCTCCTACCTTTCTACACCCCACTGACATTCATCAGTTATGTGCTCATATTGCTTATTGAAGATCCCCAGGCTCAGCCTTAGGACAAAAATGAAGCTTGTCACTCTCTGCTGCCGACCCCTCAGCTGCTACATATTGATAATCAGCTACATATACTGTACTTCTAAAGGAGTTTTAATCTATTTAGGCACAGACTTTCCCAAAATATGTGCTGCAAAATTACTAGTTTCTTTCCTAAGACATGGAGAGTCCACAACGTCATTCCAATTACTAGTGGGATATTCAATTCCTGGCCAGCAGGAGGAGGCAAAGAGCACCCCAGCAAAGCTGTTAAGTGTAACTTCCCTTACCCATAATCCCCAGTTGCCTCTGTCAATGGAGGATGTGCGAAGTTGGTGTCTGAAGATATTTAATCCTTTTATGGGTACTTTTCCCTTCAAGCAAGGATTGGGGTCTAGCTTTGTCCACGTCAATCTCTTTAGTAAGAGTAGTGGTGGCTTCTAAGCAGTTGAAAGGAGGCAAGGTTGTCTTTGCTTTACTTTTAACACTTTGCTACCCCTTTGAAGAAAGCCAGAGTTGGTTACTCTTTTCTTTATTTTCCTACAGGTCCATGGCAGGGAGTGAAGTACCTGCCACACCTAAGGAGCAGCATCTGTCCTACAAGATCTAAGGTAAGTGCCTTAGCCTTCTAGTTACTGAAGGACAGCAGCACTTAAGAGGTTAATCCTCTTCTGGATCCATTATTGGGACAAGTTATCCTTTTTTTTTTTTTTTTAGTTAAGAATACGTTTTTTTGGACAGATCATTTACATTATGTGCTTAACATTTAATGAGATGTTAACAGTAAGAGACTTGAGGACTTTGCACTTGGCTGAGGGGTTATAGCTTTATTGTTGGAAGCAAAACTTTGCATGGGACAGTTTTCAGAGCGTTTGTTTATTGGTTTTATTTTAAGCAGTACTTTGAACATTGACATAGATTCTGATCTTTTTTAATAAATTGGGACAGTTTTCAGAGAGTTTGCTTAACGGTTTTAATTTTAAGCTGCTTTTTCTCTATTTTGCAAGCTTTCAGTGGTGTAGTGTGTTTTTTCCCGCTTATGTGACGCCCGCACTTCCGCTATATCGGAACGGAGCTCAGTGAGTCTGTAGTGCATAGGAGTTGCCTCGCATCGAGAATCAGTGTCGGATCCTTGTTTTTCATCTAGTGGATCGTTTTTCGTTAAGAGCAGAAGATCAGTGAATATTGTCAGAGTCTGCCTTCCTCTTACTAGTGGGTGTTTTTCTACTGTACGGTAGGAGCCTCAGGCATCTGAGGTGGTTTATTAGGGGTTATTTATTATTTTGTGTTTCAATAAAATTTTCAACCTCATATTTTTATTACTTTGAAATTTTATTTTTCAATAATTTTTTTGGGGGGGTTCTGCTTTCCTACAGTAATGGATTCAGAATTAGATCAGTCCATGTCTGTGGACAAATGCTTACTATGTTTAGAGGCTTAAATTGTCCTGCCAATGCAATTTTTTTCCTCATGCTTATCAAAAACTCTAAAATTTAAAGACAAATTACTCAGTTCTGAGCCAAGTGTCTTTTAGGACAATGCTGTGCGTGACTTGCCTCAGCTTTCTCCTCAAAAGTCCAAAGCCTTAATTGTGTCTTATACTGTGCCCTCTGTGTCCTCTCAACCTCCTGGGGGGGTGTACAGCGGTTTTGTCAGCTTTCCCTTCTTCGGGTAAGAGTAAGAGAAAATCTAAACATTTTACCGCTAGTAAGGCTTCTGACCACTATAAATCTGCATTGGTCAACCTTTCTCAATTGTCTGATGAAGAAAATACTTCAGTAGCTTCTGAAGGTGAGGTTTCAGATTCTGACTCCTTGGCGGTGAAATCTTCAGAATCTGAAGAGGTTAATTTTAAATTTAAGCTTGAACATCTTTGGTTACTTCTGAAGAAGGTTCTAGCTACTTTGGACGACTCTGAACCTTTGGTTGCTGCCAACCCTAAGACGTCTTCTAAGCTGGATAGAGTTTATGATTCTTCTTCTGATGTTGATGTTTTTCCTGTTCCTAGAAAAAATTCAGAAGTTATAGCACAGGAATAGGATAAGCCAGGGATTCCGTTTTCCCCTTCCCCTGTTTTTAAAAAGATGTTTTTCCTGTTGCTGACTCTATTCGAGACTCATTTCGCACCATTCCTAAGGTAGAAGGTGCTATATAGAACTACCATTCCTATAGAGGATAGTTGTTATTTTAAGGATCCTATGGATAAAAAGCTGGAGGCTTATTTAAAAATATGTATGTCTATCAGGGTTTACAGTGGTAACCTGCGGCAAGTATTGCCACGGTTGTGGGAGCAACATCTTATTCGTGTGATGCCCTGTCTGATCTGATTTCAGAAGAGACTACAGTAGAGGAGATCCAAGACAGGATCAAGGCTCTTAAACTGGTTAATACCTTTATCTGTGATGCCAACATGCAGGTAATTAGACTGGGAGCTAAAATATCTAGCTTGCAGAGCTCTGTGGTTAAAATCTTGGTCAGCTGATTTGGACCTGGTCTGGCAGAGATCATTTCAGAGATTACAGGTGGAAAGGGATCTTTCCTACCTTAGGACAAGAAGAATAGACCTAAGGGTCGTCATACTTCTGTCCCTTAAAATTCCAAAAAGAATGAAAATTAGAAGTCCTCCTCTTCTTCCAAACCAGACCAATCCAGCCAGCCATGGAATAAGGGAAAACAAAACAAGAAGCCTTCCGCTGACTCTAAATCAGCATGAAGGGTCTGCCTCCGATCCAACTTTGGATCAGGTGGGGGGCAGGCTTTCTCTTTTTCAACAGGCTTGGATACACGATGTCCCAGATCCATGGGCTGTGGACATAGTATCTCAGGGTTACAAAATAGGATTCAAGTCTCACCCTCCAAGGGGGTCAGATTTCTCCTATCAAGACTATCCTTAAACCAGGTAAAGAAGGAGGCCTTCTTAAATTGCATCAATGACCTATTCAATGACCTATTCTCCCTGGGAGTTATCGGACCAGTCCCCTCTATAGGAACAGGGTCTAGTATTCTATTCACATCTATTTGTGGTTCCCAAAAAGGAGGAAACTTTTCGACCAATCCTAGATCTAAAGTGCCTCAACAAATTCCTCAGAGTTCCATCCTTCAAGATGGAAACTATTCGTTCCATTCTTTCATTGGTTCAGGAAGGTCAGTTCATGACGACCATAGACCTGAAGGATGCATACTTACACGTTCCCATTCACAGGGATCATTATCAGTTGCTGAGGTTTGCCTTTCTGGACAAGCATTTCCAGTTTATTGCTCTTCCGTTTGGTCTTGCAACAGCTCCCAGAGTATTTACAAAGGTTCTGGGAGCTCTTTTGGCAGTGATCAGATCCCAGGGAATTGCAGTTGCGCCTTATCTAGACAACATCTTGGTTCAGGCATCATCTTTGCAACTAGCAAAATCATATACTGAGATGTTGTTGTCTTTTCTACGTTCCCACGGGTGGAAAGTGAATCTGGAAAAGAGTTTTCTAGTTCCATCTACAAGAGGGGTTTCCTAGGGACTATCATAGATTCTCTCTCCATGAAGATTTTGCTGATGAACATAAGAAAATCCAAACTTCAGGCTTCTTGCCTTTAGTTCCAGTCTGCCTTTCGTCCATCAGTGGCTCAATGCATGGAGGTGATTGGTCTGATGGTGGCTTCTATGGACATCATTCCTTTTGCTCGGTTCAATCTGCGACCACTGCAGCTTTGCATGCTCCGTCAATGGAACGGAGACCTTTCAGATTTATCGCAGATGATAAATATGGACCCCCTAACAAGAGACTCTCTCTCATGGTGGATTTCACAGGAAAATCTGTCTCGGGGCACTTGCTTCCGGAGACCTTACTGGGTGATTGTGACTACGGACTCCAGCCTATCAGGCTGGGGAGCTGTTTGGGGTTCTCTAATGGCTCAGGGCTTGTGGTCTCGGGAAGAGTCCTCTCTTCTCATAAACATCTTGGAGTTGAGAGCAATCTTCAATGCCTTGACAGCTTGGCCTCAATTATCTTTAGTCCGGTTTATCCGATTCCAGTCGGACAACATCATCTCAGTGGCTTACATCAACCACCAGGGAGGAACTCGGAGTTCCTTGGCCATGAAGGAGGTGACTCGCATTCTGCAGTGGGCGGAAGCTCACGATTGTCTCCTATCTGCCATCCACATTCCAGGAGTGGACAATTGGGAGGCGGATTTTCTGAGCAGACAAACTTTTCATCCCAGGGAGTGGGCTCTCCTTCTGGAAGTGTTCTCTCAAATAACCCTGGGGGGTTCCAGAGTTGGATCTGATGGCGTCCCGCCAAAACGCCATGGTTCCAAAGTATGGTTTAAGGTCAAGAGATCCTCAGGCCATTCTGATAGATGTCTAGCGGTTCCTTGGATGTTCTCTCTGGCTTACCTGTTTCCTCTGATTGCTCTCCTTCCATGAGTCATTGCTCATATCAAACAGAAGAAAGCATCGGTAATCCTAATAGCTCCTGCATGGTTCACCGTACCTTATCTTTCTTTCATCCTGATAAGGCGGTCCTTCGTACTAAATTGGGTTTTCTCCCTAAAGTGGTGTCGGATCAAAACATTAATCAGGAAATTGTTGTTCCTTCTTTTTGTCCTAATCCTTCTTCTCATAAGGAACATCTTTTGCATAACTTGGATGTTGTGCATGCTCTAAAGTTTTACCGTCAAGCTACTAAAGATTTTAGGCAATCTTCTGCCCTTTTTGTTGTTTTCTCTGGAAAGCGTAAAGGTCAAAATGCCACTTCTACTACTCTTTGCTCTCATTTCCTTTGGATTATGAGACTGCTGAACAGCAGCCTCCTGATAGAATTACAACTCATTCCACTAGGGCTGTTTCCTCTTCTTGGGCTTTCAAAAATGAAGCTTCTGTGGAACAGATTTGCAAGGCAGCAACATGGTCCTCTTTACATACTTTTTCCAAATTCTACAAATTTGATACTTTTGCCTCGGCTGAGGCTTCCTTTGGGAGAAAGGCTCTTCAAGCGGTGGTGCCTTCTGATTAGTTCATCCTGCCTTTTTTTCTCCCTCCCTGTTCATTCCGTGTCCTCTAGCTTAGACATCTGATAGATGTCTAGCGGTTCCTTGGATGTTCTCTCTGGCTTACCTGTTTCCTCTGTTTGCTCTCCTTCCACGAGTCATTGCTCATATCAAACAGGAGAGAGCATCTGTAATCCTAATAGCTCCTGCATGGCCTTGCAGGATCTGGTTCACGGATCTGGTACGGTTGTCATCTCTACCTCCCTGGAGGTTACCTCTGAGGAAGGACCTTCTAATTCAGGGTCCTTTCCTCAAGCTAAACCTAGATTTTCTGAAGCTAACTACTTGGAGATTAAATGCCTAGTTCTGTCTAGACGTTTTTTCTGAAGCGGTCATTGAAACTATGCTTCAGGCTCGCAAACCTGTTAATAGCAAGATTTACCATAAGGTATGGCGTAAATATCTTTATTGGTACAAATCTAAAGGGTTCTCCTGGAGCCGGGTGAGGATTCCCCAGATTTTGTCTTTTCTTCAGGAAGGCCTGGAGAAGGGTTTATCAGTCAGTACTCTAAAGGGTCAGATTTCTGCACTATCTATCCTTTTGCCCAAACGTCTGGCAGACTTACCAGATGTTCAAGCCTTTGTTCAGGCCCTGGTTAGAACCAGGCCTGTATTAAAACCTGTTGCCTCCCTGTGGAACCTTAATATAGTTCTGAAAGTTTTTCAGCATGCTCTGTTTAAGTCGATGCATGTTGTTGATATAAAATTGTTATCTTGGAAGGTTTTGTTTCTTCTTGCTATTTCTTCTGCTCGCAGAGTATCTGAGCTTTCAGCTCTGCATTGTGATTCACCGTACCTTATCTTTCATCCTGATAAGGCAGTCCTTCGTACTAAATTGGGTTTTCTCCCTAAAGTGGTGTCGGATCAAAACATTAATCAGGAAATTGTTGTTCCTTCTTTTTGTCCTAATCCTTCTTCTCATAAGGAACATCTTTTGCATAACTTGGATGTTGTGCGTGCTCTAAAGTTTTACCGTCAAGCTACTAAAGATTTTAGGCAATCTTCTGCCCTGTTTGTTGTTTTCTCTGGAAAAGGTCAAAATGCCACTTCTACTACTCTTTGCTCTCATTTCCTTTGGATTATGAGACTGCTGAACAGCAGCCTCCTGATAGAATTACAACTCATTCCACTAGGGCTGTTTCCTCTTCTTGGGCTTTCAAAAATGAAGCTTCTGTGGAACAGATTTGCAAGGCAGCAACATGATCCTTTTTACATACTTTTTCCAAATTCTACAAATTTGATACTTTTGCCTCGGCTGAGGCTTCCTTTGGGAGAAAGGCTCTTCAAGCGGTGGTGCCTTCTGTTTAGTTCATCCTGCCTTTTTTTCTCCCTCCCTGTTCATTCCGTGTCCTCTAGCTTGGGTATTGGTTCCCACTAGTTGGAATGACGTTGTGGACTTTCCATGTCTTAGGAAAGAAAACAAAATTAATGCTTACCTGATAAATTTCTTTATTTTCAGACATGGAGTCCGCGACCCCGCCCTCTTTTCTTTTCATTCTTGTGTTTCTTCTTTTTCCATTTTTCTTCGGCTGAATGACTGAGGATTATGGGTAAGGGAAGTTACACAGGGTGCTCTTTGCCTCTTTCTGCTGGCCAGGAGTTGAATATCCCACTAGTAATTGGAATGATGTCGTGGACTCTCCATGTCCGGAAAGAAAGACATTTATCAGGTAAGCATACATTTTGTTTTTCATTTTTTTCTTGCAACCACCAATGCACCTGAGGAAGAGCCCCAAGTATACGTTTTACCAACACTTTACTTAAGAATTTGAATAGTGAGTGGCTGAATGAATTCAACATATATTTAACTTGTGAATAGACCTGATAGTGATAATATAGAGCAAAATGGGATTGCACTAATAAGTTATCGCAAATATTGTGTTATAAAGAGCAGCATAAAGAGCTATGGCAAGGGTCTATATAGAGGAAAGTATAGGAGATATATAGAGCAATACAATACATTCCATTGATCAGAAATGAACAATAAGAAGAGTTATATGGAGAGGTTATGTAAAGTATTCAGCAGTATTATGGTTACAGATTATACAGAGTAATACAAAGAGTCTGTATAAAAGGTTTTAAGAGTTTGATTATAGGGGAAAAACAAGCAGCTTGGGTTTGTGGAATACAAGGGGTTGTGTAGACTCTAGGAGAGATAATGGATATATCAGAGTTCCTTCTTTTTTCTTTTATAGATTTGGGAAGAAAGCTCGGCCTGCCATGTATGATGCAAGCCCTGTCTCCTTTGAGGATTACAGCCCTGACGATAAACCACTTGTAACTCTGATCAAGACAAAGGATTTGTAATGCGGCCCCCTCTTCTTATCCTTTAGATTTTGGAGAAGATGGGCTTTGCCTTTCAGAAGGGTGAAATACTAAACTGACTAATTATTTCTAAGGAAAAGAATAACAATTTTGAGATGTGTTTCTCTGCTGTGGGATTCATCTATGCCCCATCTCTATTAAGAAACCCATTTAGCGCATCTGTAATATAACCCTTTCACTGTCAGAGGTTGCTGCATTACCCAGAATGCAGTTCCCTCTAGCAGAGAATGGATATAACCAATGCAGAAAAGAAACAATATCAGATTTTCTTGGAAAAAAAATCATGTTTAAGAAATGTTACTGTCTGAACTGTATGCTGGCTTTATCTGTAGACTTAGAAGGCATATATAAACGTCATTTATCCATTAATAAACATATTAAGAGTCTACAATGTTTGTGTTGTGAAGATAAAAAAAAAAAAGAAATGCTGTGGTAAAAATCTTTTTAACCGTTATATACTAGAAGTTTCATATGCTTTATTCTCTGCATGGTTTGCTAACAATAATCCTGCATTGTTTTCTAAAAAATGCGCTTGAATCGATGTTTCTGTCCATTCTCCTGTTGTGTTGGTGAAACCGGCTATCGTACAAATTATAGGAAGCAAGCTAGAGCTATACCAAGCTTTTATTTTCTTAAACAGCAAGGTTTTCTATATTGTGAATAAACAAGGTTTCTGATTTTAGACTTCACTAACCTCTGCTCATTAGCTTGTGCATTTGCATTGTGTTGTATTCTTATTTATATGCGCTAGGCATTTTATTTTTTTATTCTACGTTTTTTTTTCTCAGCTTTGTTCTTCTTGGAAACTCCAAATATTCTGAATAAATGTTATCAAAGTACCTGTGTAGTTGACAACAAATCTTTCTTATATGCAAGTTCTGAGTACCCTGGTTTGGAAAATACATTTTAACTTAGGGAAAGTACCATTTTATGTGTCTATCTTTTAAACAACTAGACAAAAATAAAGCAATGCATTTGCAGAACAGTTTGGTTCAGTTATCAGAAGAAATAAACAGAATGTATGGTTATACTAATGTATCTTTTTTAATAGAACCCAAAAAATACTGTACAAATTTATATTACAAATAATAGAGCATAAAGTAAACTATACACAATATGTTTTATATTATATTTACAATTGCTATATGAAACTCCTCCTGAACTTTCACTTTAACTTACTGTTGCTCAGATAACATATTGGTACATATAATATGCATTAGCATGTTTTGTGTTTCTTATTTTGTGTTTCAAAATAAACTTTTATGATTCAGATAGAGCATGTAGTTTTAAGACACTTTCCAGTTTACTTCCATTATCAAATATTGCAGAATCTTGTTATATACACACTTTCTGGCGAACAAGATCCTACTGAGCACGTGCACAAGCGCACAGGGTATACGTATACTAGTCTGTGATTGGATGATGTCTGTCACATGATACAGGGGGCCGGACAATATGAGAATAAATTTGTCAGAAAAAAATCTACTGCTTATTTGAAATTCAGAGTAGGAGTTAAATCATTCTCTTTCTATTATGCACTTGTTAATTATGCAACTCTACTGCATTGAGTGGTCCTTTAAAACCTTGTATATTGTCATGTATAATGTACCTTTATGACTCTCCTGCCAGGTCATATAATCTCTTCTTACTCTATTTATAGCACCTCCTTATAACACCTCTACAGTACTATAAAGCTTATCTCCTGCTAACTATAATCTTCAGGTATAACTTATCATATCAGTCTATAAATTCTTTCCCTACAGACCCAATTATTTCTAATTTGCTGGATGGGTTGGAAAACACTTGCAGGAGCTGCCCACGGTAAATTCTCTAAAATAAAAGGGTCTGTCCCTGCCAGTTGTTAGATGCCTCCTATAGAAAGTAATGAGGTTCACTGGCAAGGGAATCTTTGTTGGTGCAAGGAAACGTAGCAGGGAGTACATTTAAAAAAACAAAAACATTTCTATTGTGTTCTATTTTTTTATTAGTATAATAAGTGTTTTGTGTATTTTGATGCCTTTCAGTGTGTGAGATAAAACAGTGAGCTCTGCAGGGGAAAATATGAGATCTGCAGGGGAAAATGTGTAGAAAATTATGAGACTTGGCAGATAACTTTCAGCTACATCCATGGAATTACCCCTGTTCCACCCACTAGCAGATGTGGGGGAACATTGTACAGTAAAGAAAACTATAATTTCATACATATAAGTATGCATTCCAACTCAAAGGGCATAACCACACCTACTGCTGTCCCTCTGATAACTCCTTATTGCAGAGCCTTCAAAATATTAAAATATTAACCATAATTGCAACCCCCCACGATAAATCTAACTGTACTAGTAACTATCTCCAGTGGAACTCAGATGTTCCAGCTATCCTGAGATTGCAAATTATTGCCTTTTTTTATATATGTTCAGTACCCTGTGCAGAGTAAGGAGAGAGGTAAAGAAGGGAAAGTGTGTGTATGAAGCCTACTTTGCTTCATAAACAATATAACTGGCAATTTCCATGTATTTACATCGGCATACAACCCCACTCTGTTTATTGGCTAGGATACAGACACACACAGACGGGTCTTAGGTGCCATGATCTGCTTACTGTTTTTCCATGTTCCGTGATAAAGGTCAGTGTCCGGATAAACATGTAATGTGTAATAAATGATATATAACTATTATTTAATTGGCAACTTTATAGCGTTTGACAGGTATCACTTATGGTACTTTGTATGATACAGATCTGTTCAACATGAACTAAAGCTGCTGCCATTAACACGTTTGATATTTATAAAACAAACACACATATTAGCTCTTTTCCTGTCTGATCAGTGTTCTGTGAGAGAATATATGGTATTAATGTACTATGGTAACATGGGGCAAGATTACATATGCCGGCTTTTGCGGGCGACGTCGGTTTTAAAGCGGTTTTGGTATCACATATACGGCGGCGCGTATGCAGCGAGTATATTTTTTCACCCGTCGCCCGCAATTTTTACTCCTATAAGCTAAGATAAAACTGCATCACAAATCGGTATCACATATTCAGTCCAAGGACTTACGCTGCGAAAATGGAGACATTTTTCTACATTTTCATCTCACCATACATAGGCAGGCGCAGCAAGCCTTCCGCTGAATATGTGAGCACCTTAACTCCCGTAACTGACTGAAAATATTAACTAACACCTAACGCATGCGCAATATCTATCTACCTGTCAACCGCCAACCCCCACCGCAATAACTAATAAAGTATAATAACCCCTAATCTGCCATTAATCCATATCGCAATAAACCTAATAAAACTATTAACCCCTAATCCGCCATTAACCCATATAGCAATAAACCTAATAAATCTATTAACCCCTAATCCTCCATTAACCCACATCGCAAAAAAACTAATAAATCTATTAACCCCTAAACCGCCAAACCCCACAACACAATTAACCTAATTAAAGGGACACTCAATCAAAATTAAACTTTCATTATTCAGATAGAGCATGCAATTTTAAATAACTTTCCAATTTACTTCCAATAACAAAATGTGCACAGTCTTTTTATAGTTAAACTTTTTGAGTCACCAGCTCCTACTGAGCATGTGCAAGAATAAGTGTGTATGCATTTGTGAATGGCTGTTACATGGTACGTGTATGCATTTGTGATTGGCTGATGGCTGTCATATGGTACAGGGGGAGTGGAAAAAGACATGACTTTTAAAATTGTCAGAAAAAAAATCTACTACTTTGAAGTTCAGAGTAAGTGCTATTGCATTGTCTTGTTATCTTGCATTTGTTGATTATACAAATCTACTGTGTTGACTGGTCCTTTAAGCTATTAAATCCTAAACCGCCAACCCCCCACAATGCAAATAACTATTTATATTACTAAGCCCCCTAACCTAACATCCCCTAAATTAACGCCAATTACCTAAATTAAAAAATACTAAGTTACAATTAAAAACCTAACATTACTTTCCCTTAGATAGTAAGCTTGAAAGCCTCTCTACCTGTAGGCCACTTTGTATTTAAAGTGAACTACTACTGATTGTGCTCAAAGGCAGGACATTCCTCTCCTTTTGTATAACTCAATTATTGCACCTACAACTGTAATGTACCCCAATATTGTACTTGTTTGTTTGTGTATTTAATGCATCCCTGTAATGTTCCATTATTTCTTGAATAGCGCTACATAATCTGCTGGCGCTTTATAAATACATAATAATAATAATAATAATAAAATACGCACACACCCTCACAGACATCCACAGAAAATGCACAAAGACATACACACCCACCCTCACAGAGAGACCCACAGAAAAAAAATACATACACACTCATAGAGACACAAACAAAAGCACAAAGACATAAACACAAATACCCACAGAAACACTCACAGGAGATAACATTTCTGCACATTGCATCCCCTAAATAAACAGTGTGTGACATGCATGATAAAAAAATGCAGAAATTAAGAGATCACTTTTTAAAGAATCATATTTGTAAAAGTGCAAACAAAAATAAATCTGAATTCAAAATTGTACATTAATGATCTGGGTAGATGGTTAGATGAAGAAAAGTACTTTTATGGTGTACAAATGTTCCCATCTGTCATCTGTACTTATGGATTTTGAAAATGCAGTACTCTATATGGTCTTGGTGGAACCATAAGCTGTGGTACTCAGTCTCATATCATTAGATCTGGTTAAATGCAGGATTAAGGCATGTTTGTATGTATTTCAAAAGTAAGTTAGCTGTAGTGTAAACTGAACAGTGTTAAGTTAACCTGTATCATTTCAAACAATGAGCAATCTTAGTCTGAGAGTAAAACATTTTATGCAGATGTAAAAATCTTAGATAAAATGCCTCCTTGCATCTGGAAAGTCCTTGCATAAAGGGGCAGTAAACTGGAATGTAATTAATATATGTATATTAATAAAAAAAAACTCATATCTGCCAAATGGGCACCTACCATTTGTGTATTGAGGAGGAAACATGTCTGCATGGCTTACATATAGAATTTCTACAGCATTGTCAAATAATTATAAATACACTGCTGCATTTTTTATTTTTTTTTAAATGTGTTTTTATGGACCCCTGGCCCCACCATACCACTACTACCACACTGAAGTTTCAATCCAAAATTGCACAAAGAAATAAAAAACATTTACTAAGTAAGTCCTACCTCCTCTGCAAATGAAAGTGATCTTCCATCTGACTCAGGCACACACTGTACAAACTTAAGTGCCAAGTCTGTCTCACACTGTGCATAGTGGTTTAGTGCACACTCAGAAATCCTCTCAAATGCTTATGCTTTACTTTATGACATTTCCCACACTCAATAGCACTCTGCTGTAGTACCCTCTGGTGGCTGCCAAAATGTAAAAAAAATAAAAAATGTTTTTAAATAAGTTGTTCTTGCCTCATGGGGCCCCCCTGGCCCATTGGGCCCCATGACACGAGTCACCCCTGTCACCCCCTGATGGTGGCCCTGTTAAGTACATACAAGAAAGCATAAGATAATCACAAACATGTTAGAAATTGCCTGTCCCCTTTAATTAATGTCGCTAAAATAAGAGACAATCTACTCATAGATGTTACACAAGATATAAGAGCAACGAGCAAGGAATAATATATTGGTCTCCACAGTAAGAACCATGTCAGCATTACTCAAACTATCAGATACACAAATAGATCATCATAATATATACAGTAGCACTAACTGGTCAATGCTTCTGGAGTAAATTAAACAGCTCTCATCCAAGTATAGTACAATTGTCATGATAATGAAGAGCAAATATCTGCACATGATCTGGAAAAATCCAATAAGGTATCTATGAGAAAAAGTAGCTATCCAATGGTAAGAAATCCCATTCTAAGCACGAGAACTTAAAGGGATACTAAACCCAATTTTTTTATTTCATGATTCAGATATAGCATGCAATTTTAAGCAACTTTCTAATTTACTTCTATTATCACTTTTTCTTCACTCTCTTAGTATCTTTATTTGAAAAGCAGGAATGTAAGCTTACGAGCCGGCCCATTTTTGTTTCAGTAGCCTGGGTAGCACTTGCTGATTGGTGGCTACATTAAGGACCCAGGTTCTGAACCAAAATGGGCCATCTCCTAAGCTTACATTATTGTTTTTCAAATAAAGATACCAAGAAAATGAAGAAAAATCGATAATAGTAAATTAGAAAGTTGCTTAAAATTGCATGCTCTATCTAAATCATGAAAGAAAAAATGTGGGTTTAGTATCACTTTAACTGTCTCCACAGATATAATGTCAAGGTCATTCATCATCCCACTCCACACTCATCAAAGCAGTTAAGCAAATACAGAAATGAGATCCCCAACTCTGATATTCTTCTCCCAGTTGATATCAATTAGAGCTCCAAAACATCCACACAGCCTCTGGAAAGACAATAATGACTTACAGTGGGCAAGGTATGTAAGACAGGCTAGTGACTCTGGCAGAAGCTCCCCAGTCAATTACTTCCCAAGCATAAGGGCCAAGTCTTCTCTGGGTTAAATGCAGATCTAGCAACAATCTGCCAGGCTCCTGGTTCCACATATTCACTAGAATTCCTGGACAAAATGATAGACATAGTTCTGCTATGTGGCTCTCTAGAACTCAATTTGAAGCCAGCCTTCAGCTGCAGTTTCTCCAGAGGCATCTAATCAGTAACTGCCAAACACCATTGAGGCTCTAAAGTCTGGGTGAGTTTGGCGACAGCTTGTCCCTCTATATAGCAAGCCACTTCAGCGTTAAGATTATTAAGAGTAGGAGCTAACAGAACTTCTATGTCCCATAAGAGACTTCTTCACTGCCACTCCATAAATAAGTGAAGCTCACTCAGCACCAATTCAAAATTTGGCGATATAATAAGATTTCAAGTAGGGACTCTAGGTTGATGATAATGGAAACAGATGAGTCATATTAAATGGTGTGCTCCTGACCTCACTTGGGGTGTTGCAGGCGTACTCCATGATAAACTGCAGAAGGCCTCAAAGGTCCAGATTGGGAGAACCTATAGGGATCAGAAGAAAAATTATGCAAATCCTCTGAAGAAGATTCCGAAGATATCTAGACTTATTTTAAGGCTGGATTTTCTTTTGTGTATCTGATAAATGGCAGATATAGCAGAGTTGCCCTTCAGCCACTAATATTGCTGCCTACCATGGCTGCTGTACAGACTCGTCCCGAAAATGAAGTCATCTTAATGCTACAGAATACAAAGACATTTTAGACAGTGGGGGGCTTCTAACTTTGTGGCAAAAGTTTGGTAAAGGCCCTTTCCTGTTCCAGCATAACTATAACCCTGTGCACAAAGTAAAGTCCATTAAGACATGGCTTGATGAGTTTGGTGTAGAGAAACTTAAGAAGCCTGTACAGAGCCCTGTCCTCAGCCTCACTTAACATCTTTGGAATTAATTGGATCTACAATTGAGAGCCAGACTTTGTTGTCTAACATCAGAGCCTTATCTCACAAATGCTCTTTTGGCTGAATGGGCACACATTCCCTGAGACACACTCCAAAATCTTGTGTAAAGTCTTCCCAGAAATGTTGGTAGCTGCTATAGCTACAAAGGGGAAGCCAATCCCATATTGTTATGGAATATAGGTGTGATGGTTGGGCATCAACATAATTTTGGCCATAATGTATATTCAAGGCTCATATACAGAGTTGAAAAAAGTACTGTTTATTCCAAGGTAATTGTTTGTGACAAGAGGCTAGCAAAAAGGAGAATTCATCTCCAGCAAGGTAAATGTTTTTTTCACTGTAAGAACAGTGAAAGTGTGTAACTGCTTACCTAAGCAGGTAGTGATTGCCAATACCTTAGATAAATTTAAAAATGGCTCAGATACATTTTGTGCTAAAAAAAGAATTCAGGGACATAATGGGAATTAGCTTAGGGTTTTATCACAGTATTGTGCCTGTTTTATAAAGTGTCAGGGTGCCAGGAATCAGACTGTGACGAGAAGTGCAAAAATAATCATACCTTTATTAATAACAAAAAAATAATAAAAAGTCCACAAGTCAAATAACAAGCCAGGAGTCAAAGCTAGAGCTGGTAGTCAGATGAGCCAAGTCAGGAGCCAAAGCGAGTAGTCAGACGAGCCGGAATCAGGAACAAGGAGAACAGCAGAGTCAGGAACAAGCCAGGGATCAGGAACCAGAAGGGACGTCAGACAGCCAGGTAATACACAGGAACTGGAACACAGGAACTCACAAACAGGTCTGAGACAATGCAAGGGCAAAGCATACTGAACAGAGGTACTTTAAATAATAAGTGATGACATCACAATTCTGAGACTGCAACCTGTCTCACACGGATGTTGTACACCAGTCTGGCCATAGGAGGGCGTGCAGGAAATGAGCAGCATCACACACTCTATACCAAATTTAGTAAGAGAGGTGAGTAAAATGGCTGCCAGCAGCACATGGCAAACAAAGCAGGGAAAAAAAACCTGACATAAAGATAACAATTCCTGAAATTCTGTTGGTATGGTTAGTGTATTTTTATAGGGATCACAACACAAAAATGTTTCTATCGTTAAAACCCTTGAAGCTCGAAATCATAACCTCCCAAAAACAACACAAAATAATTATCTGCAATATTAATATTGGCTTCTTTTCTATTCAATTTGATCACAATAGCATGGTCTTGTTTTTTTCCCGTACTCGCAAAACTGTTTTTGAAACTATCTAAAATCCCTATTTCTACAATGGGTCCAAAAACTGATTACAATACATTTTCAAGCCACTTCTAGACACTTGTTAAGTCCTCAAAAGGGCATTTTGGATATCTTTAAAACTATTTCATGGCTATTTGGAAACAGTACAAAACACCTCAAAATGGCCACATTGTAGAGGTCTATTAAAGGGACACTGAACCTATTTTTTTTTCTTTTGTGATTCAGATAGAGCATACAATTTTAAGCAACTGTATAATTTACTCCTATTATAACTTTTTCTTCGTTTTCTTGCTATCTTTATTTGAAAAAGAATGCATCTAAGCTTTTTTTTGGTTAAGGACTCTGGACAGCTCTTTTTTATTGGTGGATGAATTTATCGACCAATCAGCAAGAACAATCCAGGTTGTTCACCAAAAATGGACCGGCATCTAAACTTACATTCTTGCATTTCAAATAAAGATAGCAAGAGAATGAAGAAAATTTGATAATAGGAGTAAATTAGAAAGTTGCTTAAAATGTCATGCTCTATCTGAATCACGAAAGAAAAAAATTGTGTTTAGTGTCCATCTAACATACATGGTATTGATTCATTATAGTTCTATTAATCCCTATTGCAGAGGCTGTATGCAGTGGGCAGGGCACACATTTAAATGTATATAGGTTTATATACATATGTATATGTTTTGAGTATGTGATATATTGTACAGAAAAGGGGATATGCAGGAAAAGTCACTTCAGGACCCCAACATCTACAAATGGAGTGTTTGTATGGTTTATTTTAACACTTGCACTGTCTTGATTGTCACTAACAGTACTAGCATCTTTAAAATTATATTTTAAAGCGGATCGCACAATTGTAGGAAACTATTGAAATGTGTTTCGATCTGCACCACTGCTAAATCATCTAAATGCATCCTTTATTTTGTCAAGATGGGCAGACTGTACACCATTTTTCTGGTAATTTTTAAACTTTGGCAACTATTGATTTTGACAATATTTTTTCTATTGTTTGCTAAAGAACCGTTTCCATTTTAGCATGATCTGAAAACAAGACGACTACAGGTTTCCATGGAAAGGACTTATCTTCTTATAGTGGATTTTAACATTACTGAAACTGTAAAGCGTGAACCCGCTGCCTTGCAACATTGTATCTGCCTAGGAGACCCTTAAGCAACATTGCATTTTCGTGACCCAGTTTTTAGAAGGGACAGGCCTCCGTGCAAGCTAAGTCCAAACACTGTTACAAGAGTGCATTTTAAAGTGCTTGTGTCTACATTATTGAACTCACTGTCACAAAGATGAGTTCCAATTTACAAGTTCAATAATATAGGCGGAAGCACTCTGAAACACACTCTGGTGACTGGAGTAACTTGGCTGTTATAGAAATTCATGCCTTAATCTAGGCACTATTCTGACTAGTAGTCACAAACGTCACATGGAGACATGTTTATATTGCTGGTGTCTTAAACATGAGTCTCAGAGCTTGCCTCCATACATTCATGATCTTGGTGGCAAAAGGAATGTTCATATACTTCAAGACCAAGCAACAGATACAATTTTACAATTTTTTTCCTGCTCCAATACAAGCTTAAAAACAATTAATTTATTAGAAATACGTTTTTGAAAACGAAATAGAATATAAATAATCCAGATTGTGAAATTGTTACAAAATATTGTGGGAAAAATACATATATAAATTTTTTTATAGAAAGGTAAAATGTATATATTTTGGAAATGTATTAAAACATGAGCAAGTAAAATAAGAAAATTCACAATGTTCTTCTTGACAACCAACCAGTAGAGGATAAGTAAACTGACCCGACAGTCAGCAGCGGGAACTCCTGTAGTTGGCAGAAACAAAGGAAAGGTTCTGGGATGGTATCCCAGAGCAGCAAGGGATGGAGTTGTACGTAAGCATGTGTGCCAAGCAGCATTATGAGCTAACTCAGCTAAAGGAAGGAGAGTTGTGCAATCATCTTGGAAGGCTAGGGTTGGCAACCGTTTTTGTTTTTTTAAAGAAAATAAGGGAGAGCAAAGAATGAACAAACTTCACATAGGAAATCAACAAATTATACAGTAGTTACTGATACAAAATATTTCAATTTGACAGTTTGGTACTACAACATTTTTCATAGAAATCATCTTTAATCACACAATCTAGCTAATACATTCATTCTACAAATCCATGAATTAATTTCTCATTTAAGGCATAGTGGGTGTAAATACATTAAACTACATCAAAATTGTTAACTAAATAAGTGTACAATAATAAATGTTTGAAATTTAGATTTTACATGTAAATAAGGGAGAAAAATGTTCTAAGACCAGATAAGGGAGATTCCTGGAAATAAGGGAGGGTTGGCAACCCTATGGAAGGCTAAAGTATGGGAATAAAGGTAGGCCTACAGCTTTAAGTTCATTTATTTGGTCTGTCTGTTAGTTTGTGGATATAAGGCTGAGGATAAAGAGATCACTATTCCTATCTTCTTACAAACTGTGGACCAAAACTTAAAGACAAATTGGAAACCTCTGACTGATACAATATTTTCTGGTAGGCCATGTAACCCGAATGATATGAATTAAGAATAATTATGGATATGGCTGCACCTAACTGATGAGGCCCACAGAAGGCCGAAACAATTGTCTGAGGTTGCCATGTTCCTCGTTCAGAGGATTGCCTGTCATTTCTGGGCTGGACTAAAATTGTTAGGCAGGATCGGACTGATATACCTCAGTAAAGTTCTCCTCTGTGAATATTACAATTGGGCCAAAATAGGCTGCTCTTAGGTGGTTACTTGCTATAGAACAAGCTACGGAAATGTTGTTTGTTTCTGTATGAGTGCTTCTCTTTCTGTATGTATTAAGAATAATGAGATTAACTCTTGAGCTGTAGGTAAACCAGCCAAGGTAATAAATGAGAAATGGTCTACCACTACCTAGATTACTGTGTTGCCATTGGAAAGGGGAAGATCAATTACATGGTCCTTTGCCAAATGGGTCCAGTTTTGTTTGAGAAAAGATAGTGGGCGAAGCAAACCAGTAGTCATTGATTTAAGAACTTATTTTTTTTCACAGGTTGTGCAGGCTCAGATATAATCTTTTGTGTCTAATTTCTGCCACCTACACATGTTGTTGTAAGTGGTGCAAGGTTCCTTTGAGTCCTGGATGCCAAGACAACAAGCTATCATATGCCCAAGATAAAATTTATCTTAGAAAAGTGGTTGACAGTCATTGGGTAGCTTTGCTTTAGCTTTCTGTAACCTTTGTAGTACAGATTATCAATTTGAGC